>NC_137963.1:35178014-35215514 GCF_963924665.1 Micromys minutus
GTGTGTTTGAAGCAGTGTCCTAATGTAACCCACAGTGCCCCTAAACTTTCAGTTCCTTCTGCCTGAGCTGTCAGAGCACTGGAATAAAAGAGGTGTGTCCACCATGTTCTGCTTAGATAAAACATTGCCAAGGGAATTGGACAAATGCAGAAATAGAGAATGCAATACATATAGTTTACAACTGAGAATAAAAACAATAAACCCAACTATCCAATGCACCCAAATGTACACATTTTAATGCAGGAACACTGCCACATAATGCTCACCAGCTTTCTAATAATTTACTCCGAGTAGTATTTACACACTAGGTGGTCTCGGTTACTTGCCATCATGTTTAATTTTATTGTTCAATGGTCAAAAACAAAAACAAAAACAAAAAAATGAAACAAAAGAAAATCATGGCTCATTTAGGGAAATCTTGGAAGAACAGAAACGTTTTCTTTCACTTCTTACCTCTATGACACAGATAATGTGGTACTCAGGAAGTGGGAGCAGAAAGGGGGCAACTAGGACCGAGGGGAGGAAGAGGCAGTAAGAACCAGCAGTGCACTGAAGGAGAGATGCTCAGCGGAGGGAGAGGAGACAGGAAGATGGAGCAGGGCAGCCAGGAGGACAGAGATCTTAGGTTCTAGTACTGGCTCCATTCCTCCAAAAATACCGGCTTCCCTGAGTCTGTTTTTCTGTTGTTATTTTTTTCAAGGTGTGGCACATTTTGCAGAGGATTCTTTCCAACATGCTCTGGAGTGTGTAAAAAATGGAAAGGTTTTCTGAAGAGAAAAATCAATACTCTCAAACTTGACTTGAGGAATTGGTGTTTTTTTATGCCAACAATATTTTTATTGACTTTTTAAAAAGAAATTTTACATCATGCACTCTGATCACACACATTCCCAGTCCTCCCATATCCATCCCCCACCCTTATGACTCTCACCCTTCCCCCCCAAAAAGAAGAAAAAAGAAAAAAATACACCAAGTCCAATTTGTGTTGCCTGTATACTCTACGGAGCATGGTCAAACTCTCGATGTCTTTCTAGTCCCTTAATAAAAATGGAATCCCTGCCTAGTCCCCTCCCACCCTTCTTTCATTGCCAGCTGTTCGGTGGCCATTGCTGTGAATGGCTTCTTCAACATCTCATCATAATTTTTAAGAGTTCTCTTAAATGGATCTCTGTCTAGAGTTTCTTTTCTGGCGGTAGGGGTGGGGATGAGATAAGGGTAAGGAAGGAGGTAGGGAGGGGAATTGGGATTGGGTGGGGATGGGGTGGGGGTGGGGTGGGAGTGGGGAGGGGGTGGGAATGGGGAGGGGACTGAGGTGGGGGTGGGATGGAAGGGATGGGGTGAGGCTGGGGAAGGGGGTGAGAGAGAGGTTGTCACAGAAGCCCTATGTCTCATTTTTGTCTTATTTTTTGTTTGCTTGCTGTTTGCTTTTGCTTTATTTTGTTTTGTTTTGAATCAATTTTCGAGGACGAATTTGAAGGCACTGAGCACAGGTGATTTCCCTGACATGCCCTGGCGGAGGAGTGTGGAGGAAATAGTTCCTTTCTGGAGAGAGTAAAATATAGGGTCTTTCTACGAATCTATAAAAGTATCTACTCCAATGCTTTGTTCACATGGATGTTTTAGTGAAAACTCACAGTATTCCAAAGCTCTTGTAGATCATGTTTTATACATGACATGTTTTCATACCTGATAATGAGAATTGTGGGTTTGTAGATAAAAGTATGTGTGTGCCATGTTTTACATCATCTTTAAAAGACTTGTTTTATTTTTATTTCTGTGGGTATGAGTGTGTTTGTGCCTCTGTGTGTAAGTTGTGTATCTGGGTGTCTGAAGAGACTAGGAGAGCTTGTTGAAATTCCCAGAACTATAGTATAAGCCACTGTAGGCTGACTGACCAGTGTTGACACTGAGAATCAAACTATGGCCTTCTGGAAGAAGAACAGGCCTCTTAACAGCTGAGCCATTGCTTCAGCCCGTTTTAAACTTAATTTGTATCTTTAAATATGTATATATATATATATATATATATATATATAGATAGATAGATAGATAGATAGAGAGAGAGAGAGAGAGAGAGAGAGAGAGAGAGAGAGAGAGAGAGAGTTAGGTAGAAAATTCAAACAGAGCAAGACTTAACAAAGAATACAGCATGCCCTGAAACTGGTTTTCCATGGTGGATTCTTGTTCATTTTTCTCTTTTGTTAGCTGTACATAGCAGGTTTACACTAACCTTTTATGCTTTATGTGTTACCGACTTTCTACTATTGGGATGGGGCTTTAGTTTTTTTTTTTTTTTTTTTTTTTTTTTTTTTTTTTGCTATCATCTTTTCCTTCAGTCTTTTCCGATTGTGTTGAAGAGAATGCCAGTCAAAGTTTTGGATAAACTGATATTTAGGCAAGCCACTTTAAAAAAAAAAGTGTGGTTCTAGAGAGAAAGTCTCTGGCATCATGTATGCCATGCAAGCATGGGACCTTGAGTCCTTATGTTAACATTTAGAAGTTCTTTCAATTTGTTTTGAGTTGTTCCATTTTTTTTCTTCTGAAGTAAATCTCTAGAATATTTTTTTGAGAGACTATAGAGGCATGTAAGCTATTTATATGTATAGATTCTTCTTATGGTCTATGAGTTATGAAAACATAGACTGGCATTAAAAACACAACACTAAAAGGCCTTTTGTTGTTAACAGTATAGCCAGGTGCTCTCCCAGGTCCTCAGGAACTGGGTATAGGAGGGCTGTACTTAGAGGTCAGAGGTCAGCCTGGGCAGCACAGCAAGATCTGTCCTCTAACCAACACAATCCAAATCTATGACTTGTTCATACTTCAAACCATTAAAAACATTGTTTTTGAAGTGATGGTAATATAAGTCAAGGCTTAATCCAGCTTATAAATTATTAAAGCAATTAACTCTGGACTTAGTTTGATTCAGGCCACATTGACAAAAGAGAAATGAAGCATCCACAGCGTAAGAGAGAAAGAGAGGAAATACTGGAGTGTCTTTCTCTAATGTCTGGGTTGCAGAGTGATTTTGTTTCCTTTGTTTTCAGGTTTTTCCATGTTTTCTAAAATAAGTCAAGTCAGGGAAGTGCTTTTTAAATGGACATCATATTTTTCTAAGGCTAGCAGCAGTATCCAAGAACAGCAACGTTGGATTAGTAACACTGCTTTGTGTGACCTATTATTTTAAAAAATCTGGTTTGTCAGGTGTATTTCTTCTCCTGAAATCTGTACTTGGACATATCTGTGGGATTAACATGGGTTAAATGCATTTGCTCCAGACTATGGATGGCTTTTCAGGGAAAACCACCACAGTGTAATACAACCTAAATGGGCCCAAGTGTGTTTTATTTTCAGTTTTCTTTCTCTGTTCTCAAGTGATTTTCTGATGGCTTTCATTTCTTGTTGTGAACTGTTTTGTGTTCACCATGCCCTTGGTTAGTGGATTTTGACCTCACCAGATTTTTTTTTGGCAGAGATTATTCTAAGTGTGAATAGAAAAGTGTGGACCAAAATATTAAAACTGTATAATGAGTTCATGAAAGAGCAACTCATTTTGTCAGGATTGTGACGTACGCCTACCTAGACCAGGCAAGAAAATGTAATGATTTAGAGGTTGAAGTTCTTAAAATTATTTTAATTGTACAGATTTACAGAATAAGTGGGTAATCTGATACAAAAGATGGTGTGTAATGATAAAATCAGAGTAGCTAACAGTTCAGTCTTCTAATTTTTTCTTTCTTTTCTTTTGATTAACACACGGTCACAGTTAAAGGGCAGGCAAGGTATTTCAGTGGTTGTGAGCCACAGGATGCTGGTTGTGAGATGCTAGTCATGTCTGTCCTCCATATCCTCAGGAATCTGTCTTGAGTCTTCTCTCCTGCCTTTTCCCCATCACAGCTGACATCACCTGAGCATGTGACAGGAGTGGCTGACCACCCACAGGTTGTGTAGTGACATTTCTGTGATCAACAACAATGAACGTATGCAGTCTTTAGAATTTGTGATTGGGGAACTAGTGACAGAGCAGACAGAAGCCACGGGGAAGAAACTTTAGATCTCATGGCTCAGAAGGTGTTGGGAGTAGTGTGGCTGTGCTGAACACAAACTGAAACCTGGGTCTGGAAACCCAGTCACAGAGGAAGCTAGATTCACAGAGAAGAGAAACCCAAAAGCAAAGTGACAATTTCAGCCCCCAGTGAGTCAAAGATTGAGCTGTAACGCTTTCATACATCCTGAAAGTTGTCATAATCCCCTTTTCCCTTTCCTAACTGCATTAGATTTCTGGCCTATAGTTACTTGGGGTCCTATTGTGAGGAACTTCAGAGCTTGGTAGGGAAGGGTTAAACATTAACAGGTTTTGAGATGTGGGTTAATTTAAGCATATGAAGTGGAGAGTAATCTAGCAATAGTAGATAAGAAATTGACTGAGGAATTATTAAGGTAATGCATATGGGAGGTGTTTAAAGCTAACTGAGGGTTTTTTGGGGTGTGGAAAACCAGGAAGATGTTTATAGTTTTGTGTCCCTTGACTTTCAGATGCTGTATTAGGAATCTCACATCATGAGCCCTGGTCACACTCACTTCCCAGGTCTGCCCCCACCTTTGTAACTCTTCCCAAAAGAATGTTAAGAAAAAAAAAGTCCAATTTTTATTGCCCATAGTGTGGTCAAACTCTGGGTGGTCAACCCCTTAAGAAAACGGAGTCTTTCTACACTTACCCCTGCCAGAAGCCATTAGGGGGGAGAACATCAATGTTCTAATTACATTTTTAAAGAGTTCTTTTCAATGGTCTTCTGTCTAATCTGTTACATTTTGGAGAGTGGGCATAAGTGTTGTCACAGAAGCCTACTATGTATCTCATTCTCAATCATGAGTCTGGAGTCAACTATACCACTGCAAAAGCAGTTTTCTTGCCCTCCACAGTTATCAGGAGCATGGATCATGGACTTCTGGTGGTTTCTGGTGACAGCATGAACCACGGCATCCACATGGACTCTGGAATTAGCACGTTCCAAGCACTTAAGCATGAGCTCTGGTGGCGTGAAGTCTACGGACATCAACGTGACCTGAGGCAGAAGCACAGGTCACTCAGATCAACAGGCCATTGGTCATTGTGAATGCTGTAGAAAGCTTGGGAGAAGGAACAAAGTTGGGTGTGTAATAGTTCATTCACAATCCTAGGAGGAATTATGAGTAAGGGGTTTTTGAGGAAATAAACGAAGATTGTCACAATCTGGGTATTGAAGAGATAAATGGAGGAAACATGATGGAAAGTACAATAAGGTCAAGAGTGCTCTAGGGAGTTAGCTTTGAATGCTGGTGGAGAAGGCAGAAGAAATGACCAAGGGCTCAGGAAAGATGTGAGAAGAAACAGGACTCTAGGAAATAGAAGTTTGTTCTCTTCCTCTGCCCCACCTTGTCCTCCTGTCTTCCCTGCCCTGCCATGATTTCTCTCTGAAGGTCAAGGAGATAAACCTGCTAGGAGAGATACTTGGATATGGAACCAACAACAGAAAGGAGGATAACGCACAGTACAGAGGAATTCTGAGAGGAAGAGAAAGGAAGCGGAAAAAAAAAATCCCTCAGAACACTAGTAAACTAGAAGTAAGGTCTTGTGATTGGGGATTTCAGGCACCTAGAGGAAGAGAAAGTCTTCAAAGGCCACAAAAGGGATGGAATAGATGTTGATGAGAGGCAAAAAAGGCATCCACAGGTAAATGAGACAAACAGCTAGGAATTCAGAGTTGAATCAAGATATGAAATCTGAACTTTGAAGCTTAACCCTCCCCACCCACATCGTTTTACTAAGAACTTCAGCACCTTACCCCTGCATTTGTTGGTGTTCCAACTCCTGCCTCTAGGTTCTGAATGAAAATAGGTATGGTGATTGCTTCTAAAGTTAATTTAGGGAGCTGGTTAAACCAGAAGAGTGACCCACTCAAGGGTTCAGTGCATGTGCTGTGCGTGTTGGATGAACATCCATGGTAGTGAGTGGGTGAGTGGTGGGAAATAATTCTGGAGTATTCTCAGAATGTGTCGTAGGTAAGAATATTTGTCAAATGTTTAAACAGTTACAGTTTTGCGTATGAAAGTTGAGTGTGGTTTATATGTAAGGTCTTCCAGTTCACTCACTATCAAAGAGAAAGTCATTGCCAACATGACCATTTTAGAATGAAACTCCAGAGCTTCCTGTGGATGGCTCAGCAGTTAAAAGCACTGACTGCTTTTCTGAGGACCCAGGTTCAATTTCCAGCACCCATATAGCAGCTCACACCTGTGTATAATTCCATTTCCAAAGGATCTGACACCCACACACAGACATAAAAGCAGGCAAAACACCTATGCACATAAAAATAAGTCACTCTGGACAAAAAACAGAAAGTGCACAGCTTTGCTATGAAAATCACAGGTTCACGAGGATTGGTCATTTCTGGTAGCAGAATGAGAGCATTTAAAGTGTTCATAAAAATGTTTAATGTAGTCTCAGATCTCAAGCCTTAGTTTCTTAAATTTCTGTACCACCTTACAGATGAAGCTTTAAATTTCTGAGGACTCATTTCTCAGAAGAGTTTGGGGTAGGTTGAATTCCCTCAGAGGTATCTCTGGATATTCCCATTTGTATGTAGCCAACATTAAATAATAACTTTTAAAAATTTTAAATTCAAATTTTTACTTATTCACTTTATATCCAGCTCTCTGCCCCCTCCCACTCTCTGCCCCTCCCACTTTCTGCTTCTCCCACTCATTGCCCCTGCTACTCTCTGCCTCTCCCACTCTCCACCACACAATCTTTCCCCCTCCCCTTCTCTTTCCATTAGGTAGGGACCTTCTGGGTGTCCCCTCACCCCGCTACTTCAAGTCTCTGAAAGGCTAGATATTTTCTCCCCAGCTTTTCAGAAGTGACCACTGGGAGCCAAATGAAATGAATGAAGTCCCTTATATGCCATTTCATGTGCAGCAGAGTAGCCACAGAACAGGCTGCTACCGCAGTAAACTGTGATGATGTCATTACTTCTGACTGTAAAAGCCTTCAGATTACCATTATTTTTATATTTTCATTAGTTCTTTGGGATTTTCATACAGTGTATTTCCATCATCTTCATTTCCTTCCTGCAGCTTCTTCCATATCCACACCCATTTTCTCTACCGGCTTGATTTCAACTCTTCCCTTTTTTTGTTTCTAAAACCTATTAAGTCCAATTTGTGCAGCCTGTGTGTTCTTGGGAATGTGGCCCCTCTCTGGTGGGTACTTTACCTCCCAGAGGCCACACTCTTAGAGAAAGCTCGTTCTCCCTGTCAGGGCACTTGTGGATGGCCAGTAGTTCCTGAACTAGAGGTGAGACATTGTGGCAGCTCCCCTAACCATATTGGGATTTTTGTCTGGCTTGAGCTTGCATGGGTCTTGTGCAGGCTGTCATAATCACTGTGAATTCGTGTGCAACTGCCCTGTTGTGTCCATTTTTGCTTGCTTGCTTGCTTTTCAACTTTTTGTTGCTGAAACTAAAGAGAATGAGATTCCAGGAAAAAAAAGAAGAAAGCCTTGGACATTTTGTGTCTTCACAGCACATTGTGCTCACTGGTTATTTCTCTGCCTGCTGGGATGGCAGATGGACATGACATCCGTGATGTCCACGGGCTTCAGCCTGAGTGGGGTCGAGATTGTCCTGGTTGCTTGCCCAGGATGGAAAGGAATGACTCAGAGAGTTTCTGGTTGAGTTCCAGGGAGGCCTCAGGAGGGCCTCTTCCACTGAGTTGATGAGGAAACCTTTAATGTTTTTCTTAACTAGCAGACCTTCTCCTGAGAGTAGACTCAATGCTGATAATATCCTCCTCCCCCTCGTCCTTCCTCTTCTTTCCTTCTCCCCTTTGTGCCATACACTTGTGTGTATACATTTATCCACTGCTGCTGACTTTTCTGATTTATAAGTGCACTGAGAACAGTGGATCCCCTACCCTCCCTCATCTCTTACATTTCAGTTTAGGAAGGGGTAGTCTGTACTTCAGAGGTATTCCTAATTAAGGAGTATATCTTCTGCCATGAGGCATTAGGCCTCTCTTCATGTTTTGGCTTACTATGATCCACCTAAAATTCTAGTAATTGTCCACAGATGCCCTTATTTGTATACCTTCCTTATGTTGCATTTGAAAAACAAGAGTGGCTACTTTTCTTCTTCTTCTTCTTCTTCTTCTTCTTCTTCTTCTTCTTCTTCTTCTTCTTCTTCTTCTTCTTCTTCTTCTTCTTCTTCTTCTTCTTCTCCTTCTCCTTCTCCTTCTCCTTCTCCTCCTCCTCCTCCTCCTCCTCCTCCTCCTCCTCCTCCTCCTCCTCCTCTTCCTCCTCCTCCTCCTCCTCCTGTTAAGAAGAGGGCATCATATCCCATTACAGACAGTTGTGAGCCACCATGTGCTTACTGGAAATTGAACTCGGGACCTCTGGAAAAACAGTCAGTGTTTTTAACTACTGAGCCATCTCTCCAGCCTGCTACTTTTTAACTGTATGCTCAAGTTAAGTTAACTCTCTCCAAGTTTGTGTAGACCGCTTGTAATTCACTTTATATTTTTAGCACAAACATTTGCTTGCTCTCCATTAGTAAGTCTGTACCAAGAGTTCCCAACAATATACTCACATACAAAAGAAAATTCTCAATGGAAAGGCAGAAGGTCTACCTTGGTTCCAATGTTTGTCTCCAGAATAACAAACAATTGCACTGGAGCTTCTGTTCCCCAGACTCAAGGCTCATGAACTCAACCTCAGGGTGGTTTATCAGCTCTTGAACTGGTTCTCTTGGTTTTCTTGTAAGAAAAAGCATGCTTTTAAAAATTACTTTTGGAAAGACATGTAGTACTCAGCATGGTCTCTGTATGTAGCCCCTGACTGGCCATTAGTACCACAGGGAAAAACCATGGGCACTGGAGCCAATGACATCTGTCATTGCATTTGAATCTATACTGCTTTCTTATTGTGCACTCTGGCTTGGATATAAAATGTTTCTTCAAAGGGATGGTAAGTTGAAACTCTTAGTCTCCAAAACAATGTTTAGACACTGGGCTTTTGAGAAAAGGATCATAGCTTGTGTGTGGGATTTCTAACCAACATGTTAATACCTAGATGGATTCACAATTGGATGCTGTTATTTTTTGCAGGGGGTTTCCTCTTTGGAGGAAGTAGGAAAATACACATGAGGTGTATTTTCAAAGGGTTTGTTTTGTCTATAGCCCCTTCTTGCTTTCTTGGTCTCTTTCTGTGCTTCCCAGACACCACAGGGTGAGCCACTCTTTTCTTCCACATTCTCATGCTCTAATGTTCTTCCTCACTGTGATCCAAGAACAATGAAGCCAACTGTCAATGAACTGAAACCACTGAAGCCAGGATCCAACATAAATCTTTCACTTTTAAACTGCTTCCTCAGACATTTTGTCACAGTGATAAAGGACTGCTAAAATACCATGTAATCTCACTATATATAGTCTGCTATGAGTTTTACTCTTAGGGACAGATGGTATGTACTCCATGGTACTACATAACTGACACCTATTATCATTGTTTCCCTGGATGTGGCATGTATGGGTCTATAGCATCCTTCCTGAAATACTTTAAGAGTCTGACTATATTCTGAGTCTGTTTGGCAACCTCACCCAACAACTAGTTTCTTGGATGGGAATGCATGGACCAAGGAAGCATGGTTTTTTTGGGTGACCTGATATGTATCTCAGGTTTGTATACTTTTCACAAGTTTCCTGCAGTATCTCTACATCAAATGAGAGGGAAAAAAGGGCATTACTTGAGAACCCTAAGAATAGAACTCATTTGACTCTTCAAAGTTGGAGTTTGTCATGCCAATAAGAGAGTGGCTGTCATTTTGTCCACACCCAAGGGTTGTAACGTCACTCTGCCTATCAATTCAGCCATTGATATGGGTCCACAGTACATTCTGAGATCTGCCTTTCTACCTGATATGGAATTTCTTGCCACATCTTCTCATGCTAACAGCATTCCATACTTTTAGAACAATGGCTTACAGCTTTTCATTTCCTAGTTCATTACAGCTGCCTTTCATGAAGTAGGCATAGTGCATTCCATCCATAGGACCTTGAAGACCTTCTCTGTCTATTAAGTACTAGTAGAGGCCCTTTATCACATTGATGTCAGAGAGAACTTTCACACAAGAGTCCTTTGCTCTTCCCATACCTACTACCCATCTGAGCTGAAATTTGAGGGTTTCCACTCATGATTCTGTAAGGTTAGTTCCCCATTAACTATAGTTACCCTATGATATGTAAAGCACCTATTGTGTGTGTATAAGTTCTTAGCTCTTCATGTATATTTATATTTATCATGTAATAAATTACTCTTTTGTAAGCTTCTGGTTTAGTCTCTTCAATTTATGTCTTCAACCCTTTTATCATGACTTATTTTGTTTATTTATTTGTTATTTTAAAATATATGGCTGTTTTGCTTGCAAATATGTCTGTGTACCATATGTGTGCCTGGTGTCTGTGGAGGCTAGATGAATGCACTAGATTTCCTGGATCTGGAGTTGCAGACTGTTGTTATTCACCACATGGGTACTGGGAATCGAACCTAGGTCCTCTGGAAGAACAGCCAGAACTCTTAACTGATGAACCAGTTCTTCAGCTTCTCAGCCTATGGTTACTGTTCCCCCTTTCACTAATTCACAACCTTAAAATGTTCAGAACATCATTTGTTAGCATGCAACTCTTAAGAATTTCCCTTCGTCAGCATTTCTGCCGGCAGACCTCACTGTTCCTGTGTCTGTTCTCCCTGCCATTTTGCAGTGAGCTCATTGGCATCTCCTACTTATTCAGATGTCATGGTTTTCCCTTAGCTCATTGGCTTGTCCTGTTACATTGATGAACTCGCAAACCTTGTCTTATCTTAGGGAAGAAGAGATTCATTTGCTTTCTGCTTCCATGAGTCCCAAATATACTTATATAATAAATGTTTACTGAAGATACAGAATATCATAGAAACATTATATAAAAATTAAATAGTAAACATTTCTGGCTTCAGCATATGAAAACTTTTATTTTGATAAAACTTTCACCTATCTACTTAGTGTAAAGTGAGGTAAATTACTAAGTTTTAGCCAAAGAACAGCTTGATTCAGTTATTTTTGCCTTTATTTGCCCCAAACAATGTATTTGTGTATTCATGTGATTAGAGGGTGACTACATCCCACATTAAAGGGAGTCAGTTATTATTTCAGCAACAATGGGGCAAATCGTGACTTATTCCCCTTTTACATTTTGACCACTTTTACTTTCATTTGTGAGAATCATTTGGGGACTCTGGTCATAGCATTTATAGAGACTATTTGTTACTTGTCTGCTTCATCATATTCATGCACCTTTCTTTTACCTTCATGAACAATATTCCTTTCAGCAGTTTGGGTAGCTGACTTGACTGTGAGCCACCATATTTCTATGTACTTTCCACCTGGACTCAGCTGATGGCTGAGAGGGCCAGATGTTATAATCTGTGCTTCTGAATTGGGTTCAGGGAAACTATGTTGTGTTTTTCTCTTGGGAGGGCTGTGATAGTAGCACCCTCCACCATTTCCTGACCATATTCTTGCAGATGGTATGAAAGAATAAGACAGACCTGAAGAAAAAAAATAATGAGGAATCAGGAAGTCTTAGTCGGGTTAGCTTCCAGGTTGAGAAGTTGCTTATACTCAAGACTCTGCCTTGAGGTCCAATCAGTCTTGTTCTGCATGTGGCACTCAAACCAATAATTTTTCTCTTTGTGTGATACAACTCACACTGGTTTTTGGTTTCTTGCAAAACAAAGTATCCCAGGTATTCCAGTCTTCTTATCTCTTCCTCTGTATAACCAGTTCTGTGGCTTTTGTTATTATTAACTATTATTTTACTCATCTCCTTATAATCTTATTGAGTTGCATTTATCACACATCTACTGATGTGTGATGTTTGATAATGTGATATTGTACACTGTGTTCAAAGTGAGTTATATTAGGAAATCAGAGAGCACAAGTGAGATGACTCCAGAATATCAAGAAGATTAATCAGGAGGATTGATTTACATAGATAGATCAGTCAAGATTTGTTCTTTGGAAGATAGGAAATCTGAGAGATGGTGAGATGGCTCAGTGGGTAAGAGTGCTTGCTTTTCCATTAAAGACATGGAGTGTGTACTATAAGCTCACAGCTGCCTGCAACAACAGCTCTAGGGGATCTGCTGCCCTATTCTGACCTTCAGTGGTCACAGGCACACCGACACAGACACACACACATAGACGCAGACAAAGACACGCACACATACACAGACCTAAAGACACTCACATGTACACAGATACACACAGAAAAAGACACAGACACACACACACATGCACATATACAGAGATAGGCAGACAGACAAACAGGCAGACAGACAGACAAACAGATAGAATTAGAATCAAATGCCTGAAATTTTAAGAGCCCAGAACAACTGAAATAAAATGGAGGGGTATTAGAAGATTATAAGCATGTATTTATAACTATGTCTAGTTTTATTGAATATTTATGTAGCACATGATAAACATGATTAACAGCTAGTCAAGAGTTCAACGTCTATACACATCTAGTTCATATATTCTGTAAAGGTTCAGTGCAAAGAAATTTAACTTTTTTGTTTGTTTTTAAATTGGTGAAAAATTGGGGCTTGAGTTTCTTTAGCAGGCCATTAAAATTTTATTAATCTATGTGCTAACATGATAACTAATGAATGTGACCTGAGGCAGCCAGTATATATATTTTGCTTTGTAGACTTGAAAAACTTCTTTTAATTGAATTCTTATTACCATATCATGACAATAGAACAATCTAATAAAAGTAGATAGAAGAGTTGAAAGGTGTTTTATAGAGAAAAACATACAAATGGCCAGTGATAAGGACATTAAAATATGCTCAGGAGCATTACTTATCTGAGAAATGTAATGTAGAGCCATAACTGGGGATGGAGAGGCAGCTTATTGATAAAACCATGCACCCCTCTTGCAGAGAACCTCAGTTAGCACCCACAAGGCAGCTTCAAAACACATGGAACTTTAGTTCCTGGGGATTCAGTGTCCTCTTCTGGCCTCCATAGCTACCTGAAGTCATGTGCACACACACACACACACACACACACACACACACACACACACACACACACACTAGATAAACAAAACTAAAAAGTGCAAAAATAAACTAAAAAAACCCAATGAATAATATCTATTATCAACAGAATGAGAAAATAAAAAGTCTGGTCTCATCTGATGTTGGCCCTTATGGGTGCCATTAGAATGCTTATTTATTAGTAGAGGTTGTCTAAAATGGTTTAATCCCTTTGAAAAGTAGTCAGAAAATCTTTACTATCAAAATGTATACCTTATTTATCATTCAACAATGGTGTTGAACTCTGTTTTTGTATTTTCCCAAAAAAAGCAAAAATATAATCCACAAAGCCCTTGCACAAGGGTGTTCATTACAGCTCAACTCATGATAAATAAAGGCAGGAAGCAGCCTAGCTGGCCATCTACAGATAAAGGGTAAAGGAATGATGATAAAAATGTTGTGTTCAAATGTTGAAAACCATTTGGCAATGTGATAACAAATTACTCATATATGCAGGAGCATGCAGAAATATTTCAAGCAGAAGATATATTCCCAGTGGGAGAAAAAAGTAGACGAAGTTAATATTTTATGGTTCCATTTTTATAAAGTTCCCAGAGCAAGTAAAAGTTATCTATGATGACAAAATTAAAAAAAAATAGAGTGATTATCTCTGGGGGAGTGTGGGTTGAGAGATGATGGAAAGGAACATAAGGGAACTTTTCTATGTGATAGGAATATTATATAACTTGATAAGGATTGGATTCATTAGACAGGGCTTTGTCAGACACTTCAGTGTTGCACTAGGGACTTTATTTGTCACTAAGCAGGTATTTTCACTAAACAGGAGTTGCAAAACAGTGCTAAACTCCAGGGAGAGTGCAAGACTGGAAAAGGCGCTGATACTCAGGTTATTTTATAAAGCATAAAGAATAGGGTAGGTTGACAAGGAGGACTGTCAATAGGTGGATAGATATGAGGAGGTCAGTAAAGGACATGCTAGGGGCTAGGTCCAGCCAGTGGGAGTTGGGATCTCCTATGCTTCCCCGACTTTATTGTATCTTTGAAATTTTACAGAATAAAATATTAGAGGAATAAGCATCAAAAAAGATATCCAATAAATTTGTTAGTTTGACCTGATTTACTGAATATTTCTCATTAACCAACTTAATCATAACTTTCTTGGAAACTCATGGTAAATGACACAACAATATATTGGCCCAAATATATAGTGTTGGTTTCAAATAGTGATATCTCAGATATGTTTTACATAAAAATGTTATGTGTGGGTAGACATGGTATCACTGGAAAGAATGCTACTGTAGACCATGCCCCTGGTCTGTCTG
Source organism: Micromys minutus (assembly GCF_963924665.1). Taxonomy (NCBI): domain Eukaryota; kingdom Metazoa; phylum Chordata; class Mammalia; order Rodentia; family Muridae; genus Micromys; species Micromys minutus. Next base: position 35,192,471 of record NC_137963.1, read on the forward strand.
TAAGTGCAGTATATTGAGATCTATCAATAGCTCAGAATCAGCCACAAACTTGTTTGGTCTCAAGGGATGATGATAAAGGAAAGCCTATGGAAGTACAGAAAGAGCCATCTGCGTATTAGCATAGATTTGGAAGAGGCTGATCTTCTGTTGTGAGTATCTCAAGTCAAGGAAGTGAATGATAAATCCCAGCCATCCAACAGGAGTTTCTGGAAATTCTTCAAAGAGAAGGTGCCATGGAGATGGCCCAGGCAGCAAACAGTCAGTTGTGTGAGTATGAAGAGTTGCGTTCAGTTCCTCAGCATCCACGTTGAAAGCTGGTGGCACACACTTGTACCGGTAACGGTGCGAGGTGGGAGACAGAAGGAAGGATCCCTAAATCTAACTGGGCAGACAACCTAGTCAAGTTGACATGTTTCATATCATTCACACCTTTGATACCAACACTCTGCAATTAGACATGAGTTTAAAGCCTGCCTGTTTTGTAAAGGGAGTCCCAGACTTGCCCGAGAGACATAGCAAGAGAAATAAAAAAATAAAAAATAAAAATGACTGTTGTTGTCTCTCAGCCTCCACACCTGCACATATATGCACATATGTATATGCACACTTGCATGTATACACGCACATGCCCACACTGACAAGGAAATAGTCACACATGCATGCACACATGCACACACATACACCACAGGAGCAGGCATAGAACCCCATGCCAGTTCCTTTTTGTCCCACAGCTAACTTGCTGTGTGTCTCTAGGCAAATTAAGGAATCTCTCAACTTGCTTTCTTCACCCATAAAAATGGGTATCACCACAGGCTTTATTTTACAGAGCTATGAGACTAAAGCCTTTTAGAATATGAAATGGGAGCATAGCTAATATCTGTATTGTGTCTCCTCTGTACGTAGCAAAAAGCTAACCAATGTAACCATCACCCCCGTTTTAATAGATAGCATCATATACATCAGCGAGTAGAGGAGGAAGTACTCAACAGCTGTCCTAACAATGTAGTTAAAAAACTATGGCCACAGACATGTCATCACTTCAGGGTCTTAGCAAAGAATGAAACTCAAATTTCCAATTTACTGGGTTGTACTTTAAGAAAAGACTACATTTCCCAGGAGCACATCCTGCTTTGTTGATGAACAGGGTTAGCTTGGGACAGTGAAACTTGGGTGGGCCTCCTTCAGATGGGAGGCAGGTTCTAATCCGGCTGTAGATCCTTTTCTCAGATCATGATTTTGCAGAAGTCACCATGTGGCGATTCTCTAGCAGTCTGCTTCCTTTTTATGTCTGCATCTCAGAGGGAAGCAGGGCCCATTATAAAGACAAAACCCTCAGGTATTGGCTCTTTCTCCTTACTTGGCCTCAGCCCCAGCTACTCCCGCTGGAGAACTGGAATCCTCAAGGTGCTGTCTAAAGAAGCAGAAGTATGGTCAGGTTTTCTGCAGTGCTTCGGGCAGCTCTGGCACGCAGCTGCCCACGGTGTTGCATACACACTTTGAGCAGAGCCCTCAGGCTTCGCTTAGCAGTAAAGCCTGCTGTGGCACGTGATTTCAGAAGCGATGCCTCAGAATTTGGCGGGGTGGGGGGCAAGATCTGAGGCACCCCTGGTATGGGGCCTTGGCAGGACTTCTGGTCACCTTCCTTGATTTTTGTTTGCATTTTGAGCCCATTTTGTTAACTGCTCTGTTGATTCTGTGAGTTGCCTTGGGCTTTCATTGAAATTATCTTTCACCGGAATGAGCCAGGGTTGGGCTTGCTTTGATTGACACCTGGAAGCTCTTATGGTGCATGGGTTTTCTGAGACCCACTAACCCTGCTCTATCCCAGCCTCTGGGCGTCCTCTATGTTTCTACAAATGCACCGGCAGTGGCGAATTCCCTCCATTGCTCCTTGCAGTCTTTTAAGCTTCATCCTTAAAAGTCTGGGCCTCACAAACTCCGCTGCAATTGACTGTATTTTTAAATCGGAAACTTGCTATATTAGGTATCCCTTGAACCTTGTGCTAGGTCATGGTGTGAAGACACACAGTTAAATACAACATGGGACCTCTTGTGTATAACGGTTGTCATTTGATACCTATCAGGGATTGGCTCCAGGACTCCACATACAAAATTTACAAATCTTAAGTTTATTGTGTCCAATAAAAACGTTGGTCTACGACATTGGCACACACTCTTATAAAATTTAAATCATCTCTAAAATTTCCATACTACTTAATGCAATGTAAATTCTATGTAGCGCGTGTGGGTTTTCAGTTCAGACACAAATTTGAGAGCAATTTTGATTAATTAATTTATTTTTATTGAACTCCCTAATATGGAGGACTGATCTACTTAGAATTATAGCCGCTTGATAGCGAACTTGACTTTAAGTCACAAGAATTACAATAATTTTTTTTTTTTTTATACATAGTGAGATGCAGTCAGAAAATCCAGCATCATAGTGTTTGTCCATAGGGAGGAAGCATTTCACCTAGTGGCTGACACTGCGGTGGGGAAGATGGTATAATACAGGGACCTTCTCTCTCTTCCCTTACCCTTAATGCTTGACAGCCTCCCTTTCACTTTATTCTTTTCCCCTCTAAGTCGCAGATGCCAGAAAGGCATGCTTAGTTACCTCAGCAAGCCAGATACAGCAGGCCATATGGTTTGTGTCCACGGTTTCTCGAGGAGCCTTCATCCTGATTTTCATAGTAGCTGGGTTACTTTACATATCCCCCAAGACTGTAAAGGAAAGATCCTTTTTCTCACAGACGCTTACCAGTATTTTTTCTGTTTATTGTCTTGATGTGTCTGTGCTGACTGGGTGAGGTGGAAGCTCGTGTAGTTTTCCTTTGCATTTCCCAGACGGCTCAAGATGGTGAACACTTTTCATATATTACCATTTGCTCTTCTTTATTTGAGAACGTGTTTGGCAGTTCTAGCAGGACAGTAGGGCTTCTTGTATTCCCTTGAGGGAAGACTGTCCCTCCTCTGTTTGGGAAAGTGAAGCTTTGAGTGTGGGTTGGGAATGCACATGGAGCAGAGGGAGGAAGAGGATGCTGGCCTAGCCAGCAATGCCAGCTGAAACAATCATAATGATCCACAGGGTGACAGCCGTCACACTCTGATCACCCTAACACCCAGTCTTCACTTGACAAGTGTCTGTTCTATTCATCTGCCTATCCGTTGACCCTTGTTTGCTCTTTGGTTTTGTTTGTTTGTCTATGTATTCTGGATATTAATCCTTCTTGGATACTGTCTTAGTTATGGTTTTACTGCTGTGAAAAGACACCATGACCAAGGCAACTCTTATAAAGGACAACATTTAATTAGGGCTGGCTTACAGGTCAGAGGTTCAGTCCATTATCATCAAGGTGGGAGCACAGCAGCATCCAGGCAGGCATGGTGCAGGAGGAGCTGAGAGTTCTACATCTTCATCTGAAGGCTGCTAAGAGAAAACTGACTTCTAGGCAGCCAGGATGAGGGTCTTAAAACCCACACACACAGTAATGTGCTTCTTCCAACAAGGCCACACCTATTCCAACAAGGCCACACCCACTCCAACAAGACCACACCTTCTAATAGTGCCACTCCCTGGGCTGAGCATATACAAACCATTACAGATACATAGCTGGGGAAGAATTTTCTCCTGTCCTGTAGGTTGTTTTTCTACTTTCTTAAGTATTTTGTTTGCTATGTAGGGGTTTTGTAATTTGATGCACTCCCATTAGTCAGATATCACTGCTTTCTTTGGGCAACTTCAGTCCTATTCAGCAAAGCATTGCTTACCCCTGGCTCTGAGTGCTCCCCCTTTGCTTTCTGCTCATAGGGTCTAGGGGTCTTATATGAAAGTGTTTGGTCCATTTGGGTTGAGTTTTGTACAGGGTGTCAGAGAAAGAGATATACTCACAGTTTTCTATACATCAAATCTAATTTTCCCACTTGTAAACCAAACTGATGTTTTCTTTATTTTATTATTTATTATTATTGTTATTATTATTATTATTATTATTATTATTATTGAATCTCTCTCTCTCTCTCTCTCTCTCTTTCTCTCTCTCTCACTTCCTTAGTTTCTTCCTTTTTTCATTTCTTTTTTTTTTTGAGACAGCATTTTTCTGTGTAGCCCTGGCTGTGCTGGAACCCACTCTATGGACGAGGCCACACTGTAGACCAGGCTAGCCTCAAAAATCACAGAGATCTGCCTGCCTCTGAGTGCCAGAACTACCCAGCTAGACCATCAGACGTTTTTATTAAGTTTTTAGATTAGAATGACTTTCAAGAAAGTGTCTTGATACTCTACATTCCTCTCATGCTTTCTCTGACTACTTTAGCTTTTCTCTGTTTTGCCTTTCCCTGTCCAATTCTTTTAAGTTATTACTAAAATAAGCAGGTAGAGATGAGTTTCCCCCTAGAATGGAACTTGGCAGTTTTTTCTGTCCACCTCCAACACCCTGCTTGATGCTTGTTAGCAGTATTTTAATTGGGATTTGGGCTGCAGTATTCTATGTTAGTAGTGACGAGGTATTTTTCTGTCCTTTCCAGCACTGAGGTGGTCTCATAAACCTGAGAATAGTTTCCTCTTAGTGGTATAGACATGTACATTACACACATGAATCACCCTTTACCAGATTCCTGCCCACTCATGGGCATTTGCACCACTTGACACAGAAGTAGGCTTCAAACCGCACTAAAAATACTCACAAAGTTTCATGAGTCTTCCCTGAATTGCCCCCACCTCCACCCACCACGGGATGACCAAGAAAAATGATTAATGAACTCAGCTTGTTATCTGATGGTTTTTCCTGGGTGTACTTGCTTTAGACCCAAATTATGAAGTCATTATGCAGGTTCTTAAGCCCGTTTTGTGCTTTAAAAACCTGTCATAAAAAGAATTTTTATTACCTTTGGAGACTTTTTCAAAGTGTCCCCAAGTGTTATTTGGTCTAGATTTTAGTTTATAGCCAACCTGCTGCATTCTGCTGGTTTATGCGTTTTCCTTATATGGGCTAATTTTCTATCACTAAAAACCGGTTTTTATCCCCAGAGTTATCATCTTGGCCATCAGCTGCACAGGATGGGTTTTGTTTGTTTGTTCCTGGAAGAGTCTTAGTTGGTTTTGGAGTGGATGCTCTCCCTTTAGTCTTTTATACAACTGTGCTTTTGAGTCTGTAACTTCTGGTCAGGTGTTGCAAACAGTCCCCTAAGCAGCCTGTATTTTATTTTGCTACTCACTTACATCTAGCCCCATCTCAACACACTTGTTTATGTTGAAACCAATGGCTAGCCATGACACCAAACAAGGAATGATAGATTGAAGTTCTGGTGTGATCTGCTGTGACTTATGTTAAGTCATTCTACTGCTCATGGCCCCAAATTTTCTTTGTTTACAAAATTAAGAGAGAGTACTTATCTAACTAATGTTTTTAAGGTAGTGCATGTGATGGCCACTGTGCCACACTGGGAAATGTGTGGTCCAGCTTTAGATCACAGACTCTAAGGCCTTTTATATGTATATACATATGTATACACATCACAGTACTGTATATATAATAATCTATCCACTTACTTCCAATGATCTTTTGATAAGAATATTTTAAAAATCTCATAGAATAACTGAAGTTTGTTTCTGGGTTTGGGGGCTTTGTTTGATTTCTAGCAAACACTTTTGGATTAGTCAGGGCTCTTTAGAGTCACTGAACTTACTGGATGTCTCCATATATTAAGGGAATTTATTGGAGTGACTTACAGTTTGACTAGCCCAACAGTCAGCAGCTGTGGATGGGAAGTCCAGGAATCTAGCTGTGGCACAGTCCCACGAGACTGGGTGCTTCAGCTGCTCTTCTGTACAAACAGGAATCCTGAAGAAGTGGCTCCAACAGATGTGCTGGCAAGTAAGTTCAAGCAGGGGAAGAAGAACCTTCCTTCTTCCAATGTCCTTATGTAGGCCCCAGCAGAAGCTATGGCCCAGATTAAAGGTGTGTATCACCGAACCTGAATTTACTCTGTCTCAGGCTGGTCCTGACCTTAAAGATCTGCTTGCCTCTGTTTCCTGGGATTAAAGGCCTGCACTACCTTGCCTGGGCCCAAGCTTTTTATGGCCACTATATCTATCTATATCAAATCATATGTCATCCCATGTCAACATCCCGGTCAGAAGCCTGTGCCTTTCAGCCTCAAGATCTGGCCACAGGTGAACCCTCCATTTCTGGATTGTAGTTTATTCCAGGTGTAGTCAAGTTGACAACTAGGAATAGCCACCACATACTTCTAATTTGCCTTAATGAGAGTTCCACTAGACACTCGGTGTAGAAAGGATTCAGGCCCCTAAAGCTTAATTTTATTTGAGAGCTCGTCTCTCAGCATCTTTGGAAACATACTTTGGATCTCAGTCTGTCTGTCTGTCTGTCTGTCTATCTATCTATCTATCTATCTATCTATCTATCTATCTATCTATCTACATCTTCATCTACATCTACATCTACATCTATGGACTGTGGCTATGGTTCAGTCAGTAAAGTGCTTCTAGCCCCAAGCCTGAGGAGCTGAACCTCTTATCCACACAAAAATCTAGGCATGGTGTCATAGACCTGCATTCTTCATGCTGGAGAGGTCGAGACAGGAGGATCCCAGGATCTTGCTGGTGAATCAATTTGATCTAGGCTCAACGAGAGACTATGTATCCAAAAGTAAGACAGAGAGAGCTCGAGGAACATGCCCGGAATATATGTGCCTATGGCTTACTGGTATTTCCAGAGTTCTTAAAATATTTAATCCAATCATACTGCTTCTTTTCCTTCTCATTTCATCTACTTTAAAGTGGGACATTTGTTGAGATGCCATGGGGCAGGGAGTAAGAGCAAGTTGGAATTGCACTGAGGTCATTTTGGATCTATTACAGATGAGAGCCGACCAGAAGGACTGTTTATAACAGGTGATGGCTACCAAGGAATATAAAATAGACAGAATGACGTAGCTAACATGGCAGAGAGTAACCACGGAGCTAGTCGGAAATTCAGAGGGCATCCTGCATGAAAATCGACTCCTAACAAGGTTTTGCTTGATTTTAGGAGAAGTAATAAAATAGTGAATGTTAATTTTTGTCTGTTTCTCAGACTCTTACCAGGGATAATAGGTTTTGTTTCAATTCTTAATGATCACACTTGCCTTTCTTTTCTGTTCATGAATATGCACATGATTTCTTACCGCCATGCCTCTAATTGTGCCTGTCTCTTTAGATAATCTTCTGAAGAGTCAAGAACAATGAGCAGTTACTGAAAGGAAGTGGGTTCTGGTCTGCGGTACAGGCACACTGACACACACACAGGCACATTAACACACAGGCACACTGACACACACACAGGCACATTAACACACAGGCACACTGACACACACACAGGCACATTAACACACAGGCACACTGACACACACACAGGCACATTAACACACAGGCACACTGACACACACACAGGCACACTGACACACACACAGGCACATTAACACACAGGCACACTGACACACACACAGGCACACTGACACACACACAGGCACATTAACACACAGGCACACTGACACACACACAGGCACATTAACACACAGGCACACTGACACACACACAGGCACACTGACACAGCACAGGCACATTAACACACAGGCACACTGACACACACACAGGTACACTGACACACACACAGGCACATTAACACACAGGCACACTGACACACACACAGGCACACTGACACAGCACAGGCACATTAACACACAGGCACACTGACACACACACAGGTACACTGACACACACACAGGCACATTAACACACAGGCACACTGACACACACACAGGCACACTGACACAGCACAGGTACATTGACACACACACAGGCACATTAACACACACACAGGCACATTGACACACACACAGGCACAGGCACATTGACACATGCACTGGCACACTGACACACACACAGGCACATTAACACACACACAGGCACCCTGAAACACACACAGGCAGGCTGACACACACACAGGCACAGGTACATTGACACACGCACAGGCACATTAACACACAGGCACACTGACACACACAGGTACACTGACACACACAGGCACACTGACACACACACAGGCACACTGACACACACACAGGCACACTGACACACATACAGGCACAATGACACACACACAGGCACAGGCACACTGACACATAAACAGGCACACTGACACACACACAGGCACATTGACACACACACAGGCACACTGACACACACAGGCACACTGACACACACACAGGCATACTGACACACACAGGCACACTGACACACACACAGGCACAGGCACGCTGACACATGAACAGGCACACAGACACACAAGCAAGGAAGTGGAGATGGGGCCCAAAGGAAGCGGCAAAACCTAGTGAGATCTGAGATCAGGGAAGACCTGTACACATTTCAGGAAAGGAGAAAGTTCTGTATTTTCCTTAAAAGACAGTAAAATTAGGGCACATAGACCATGTAGGGGAAAAATGTTACTATGTGGAATGAACTGACTTTTGGTTCAATTTTCTCTAATTCCTATTTCATCTGTAGCACGTGGGATACTTAGAGCAGAGCCTTGCTTCAGGCTCCTTGGAGAAAGAGTTGATCAAATGTAAATAAATGATCTGCTCAGCTCCTGGGTGGATGAAGCATCTTCCTCTAGCACATGCGTGCAGAAGACATCAGAGACACTATGCAGTATGCCTCGGACTGCATCCTGATTTTATCATTTATTAGTTGCTTGAGAACCTTTTCAAAAACTTGTCCAACTGTAGTTATTTCTTCTGTAAGACAGGGACACCATGGCAGCAACTTAACAGGACTCACACGAAGAAGAAACGAGCTAGTTCACACGGAGCGCTTGTAGAACATGTGGCTTGGAGTATGTGTTTTTAATGACCACCAATGACGGCAAATGGTTACTAGAGCTTGCTGCTCTTGCAGAGGCAGGGGATTCGGATCCAAGTATGCATATCAAGTGACCCTGTAACTCTAATTCCAGGGGATACTGTGTTGTCTTCTGCCTCTGAGAGTACTTGAACACATGCTGTATACATACGGAATACACTTAGGCACACATATACGTAAAATAAAATGGGAATTATTTAAAAAATAGAATTTTAAATTAAACCTCCCTCTTTCCCCCTCCCTTCTCTCTTTCCCCTCTGTCTTTCCCCTACCCCTTCTGTCTCTCTATGTCTCTGTCTCTCTCTGTATGTCTCTCTCTGCCTCTCTCTCTCTCTATCCGTGTGTGTGTGTGTGTGTGTGTGTGTGTGTGTGTGTGTGTGTGTGTGTGTGTAGAGGCCAGAGGTCAATGTCTGGTATCTTCCTCAATTGCTCTCTCAACCTTATTTTTGAGACAGTCTGCAACTGAATCAGGAGCTGGCTGACTGGCCAGACTGTTCAGTCAACAGGTCTCCGAGACCCTCCTATTTCAGCATCCCCAGAGCTGAGGGGTTGATAATAGGCTCATGCCTGATCTTTCCATGTGGATTCTGGGGCTCAAACTGAGTTTCTCATATCTTCTAGACACTCACTCCACTGGCTGAGCCATCTCACCAGCCCCCATGACTATTTTAGAAGGTATAGAGGAGCCAGTGGTAACTTTGAGTGAGGGTGATGGGTTGGCCAGAAGGTGGGGCGAGGAACCAGTGTGGTAGAGCAGCTTTAATCTGTCTGTGGTTTCCCAATAGGAATTGAGTGGTGACTGACAGGAATTAAATTAGGAAGAAAAATAATGAGTTTTCCTGACGGGGTTTGATTTTCTGAACTTGGCAGTGTGGGATGTGGAACAACATAGTGATAAAAGGTAGATTAATTTCAGAAGTGCACAGCTCACCCTTTCTGCACAATTGCTAGAAAGATGACACTGGAGTTTAGCCTTTGCTCTCCAGTCTCTAAATGACTTTTCTATCAGGATGTACTGCTACCTCAGATGATTCTGTATTTTGACAGCCTTCTGAACTTTGTGTTTTCTAATTATTCACTAGCTGACTTAATTTCAGGGGACTTGAGAGCCAAAACTGGATGAAATTCTGCTAGGGCAGCATCCATTAGGAAACTTTGATAGTTAGATTCTTCCTTTTAAGGTACTTCTCCAGGAACGACCATCTGAATTAAAGAGGAAAATATCTGGTCATACTCACTTATAATCACAGTCCAATAAAGGCAAATGGCAGGGGAGCCTCTGAGCCCCCCTTATACCTTCAATCAGAGGCAGCGTTCTGCTGATGTGGAGAATTAGCCCTTTGGAACTTATCTTCATCTTTGTGTTGAATATGAAACGATTAGTTGAGAGTAAACATTTTCTCTTAAACTTGATCTGAACTTTCAAAATTGTCCTTGACGCTGTCCCCTGTGTAACTTTCTGGAGTTTGTGTGGTGTTAGGGATTGAACCCAAAGGCCCCACACATGGCAGGCAAGGGCCCAATCACTGAACTACACATTCAGCCACATCTGCTCCTATACGTAATTAAGTCTGGGAGATTTTAGAGATAAGGTTAAACGAAGGAAACACATTTATTATCCACAAACATTTATGGAGACATATTGTATTCTGAAGGCTTCACTAATAACTCTTTACAGTCCTGACAAATGATGACTGTCCTACCACATCGCTGGACTATCCAAGAACAACCTTCTATCTCTTCTTCATAAAAGAGATCAGAAAGCAACAAAAATAAATGAATACATTCCAGACCATATGAGCAAGATGTTATCTCAGATATAACGGAGATCAAGACATCTAAGGACTCATTAAGTTATAACTGTTTCAAAAACAACTCATCTTTTTCTCAAAATTAAATTACATAAAATATTATTGTATTTGTTCTGGGGTCAACTATGGGGACACTAACAATGCAGATTTGGACAATTTGCTTCCTTGCTATCATGTGTGTCCAAAGACATTAGGAGTCATGTGTGTGAATTCATTACCAGACACACCGTCTACACTACTACTCTACCGCTCTGCATTTTTCTGTCTTTGGTCTTCTTCATTGATGCATCCCAACATTTTCATTTACCCTAAAAACATCCCATCTTTGGAGGCTCCAGAAAGAAAGCTCTGCTGCCAAAATTATTTTAACTTTGCTTGAGTAGTTGGCTGAAGCCTTTGCCAACCTATTTGCCTTAATTAACTCCACAGGTATGGTTTCTTTAAGAGAGACTCTAAGGGAGTTGACTCCAGATTCAAAAAGGGAAACCTTCCATCTCATGAAATTACAGAACCATTAAGGCTCAAAAGTAACGCCAAATTTCTTCTTCAACTGAAAAGCTAAGTCTCCGTCTAAGAGTTTGCTTGCATAGTGAGCTAACCACTGGTCGTTGCTAGTACGCTACTTGTTGACTGCATAGATCCTGATTCTGTCCTCTAGTTGTTTGCTCCAAAGAATCCCTGAGACGTTTGTCAAACTGTCTAGGTGCGTTATACTTGTACCCCAACCTTCCCTTACCCGTGTTCCTTGTCTCTAAACATAATCTAACCAATCATTGAGAAACCTGGGAGTTACTCAGCAGCTCTCTTTGAGCTCCCTACAGCAGGTCATTTCCCAGCACCTGCTGGTTTTCACATCTTCCATACATGTTGACTTCTGGGGAACCCCTTTGTGAGAGTTTAGGGTATATTTATTCATTTATTTATTTTTATTTACATTCCAAATGCTGCACCCTTTCTTGGTCCCCCTTCTTAGAATTCCTTGTTCTTTCCCTCTCCCCTTTGCCTTTGAGAGGGCAGCCTACATGTGGCAGGTGAGTTGTGAGCCCCCTGGACCTTGAGTCGGAAGTGCTGCATATTAAAATAGGAAGCATTTGGTCTCCCAACTTGTTGCCAGCTTAACATACCACGTTGAAGTCACAGGACAGGACATCTAGTTACTGAACCTTCGAAATTCCAAGTTACATAGGTCCTTTAGGGCAGATGCAAGGAAAGATGCCTCTATATGTGAATGCCCTAGATATTGAAAGGGATGAACCCTTGAAAAGAAAACAGAGCAAGAATACTTCCTTAAGTCACCAAACCCCTCTTGATGATGGGGAAAGAAAAATATATATTTATAAAGATTTCCAGATAGAAGAACAAAGGGTGGGGGAAATCCTTCCCATTCAGATTTAACCTAGTGACGTTATCCTTTCAACTGGGAATTTAAAAAAATAGTTCTTGTTCTGTTGACGATTCCTTTAAACCCATCACCACCTCTTCAGCTCTTACAGGAGTCACTAAGAATGGTTAAGTGTTCACAGCCCCAGAATCCACAGTGACAACACACACATACACACACACACACACACACACACACACACAGCTTTAAAAACTCTAATGGAAACAGACCTGAACACCAAATTGTCTCTGTGCTAAGATCACAGCTAAAAATTCTGTCTGCATATGGACAGGGGCTGCAAGGGAAGAGGGGGAAACTGTCAACAGTTTGGTTTGTAGGATGGCAGAATTTTGGGCGAATTTTTCCTTTTTTTAATTTTCAGTTTTGTTAATGTTTTTGCCGTGTTTGCAATAAACAAAACTGTAAGGGAGGCAGCTGAACCTGCTGACTAACTATTGTTAGAAAGAGCAGCTTCGCTTCAGCTCTGTGAGCGCTGAGACTGTAGCGGGGGCCGACCCGCTCCAGTATCCCGGCTGATGACGTCAGGTATCCGGGGCCGTGACGTCAGCTCCATCCAGCCCATCTGAAGATTAATTTTTTTCACCACAGCTAACTCATTCTGACAGACACGACAGGAGTGAGTTGAACTGAGGCCATAATGAGGCTTTGGGGTGATTCTGTTGTAATTCGAAATTTTTCATGTGGTGGATTGGCCACACTCAACTCAAGAAAGGCACAAGATGAAATCATCTCTCGGGTCCTGTGAAGAGTGTCAAAGTGTGGGAGTGTGCGGGAATCCATCTTGAGGGAAGCGTTGGTGCCACCCGTGAGAACCCCTGCAGCTTTACCTTTGTGCAGAAGGCGGTGGCAAGAGCACCAGGTTCTCAGAGACCTGCCAGTGGCACGCCAGCCTCTCTTCCTGCGCATCTGCTGTTTCAAGCACGTGCATAATCAGCAGAGCAGACGACCCGCACTTCAGGCACTTGTCGCAGAATCCCATCCTGAAGTGCCTCGTGACTGTGTGCCCGCCAAAGGTTCACCTGAGATGCAGGGAGACCATTTAATAGACAAGTCTTCATTCTGTTTCTCTCTGCTAATCTCTTTTGTAGTAATTTGGTGTAGTGCCAGGAAGCAATCCACGGAATCGTCCCTGTCCCCCGACAGAGATGCTCTCGTGGATTTACGTTAGTATCGCATAGTATTATCTTGTTGGGAATCAGTGTAGAAATTGTCCTTTGGAATAAATACCCCCTTTGTCTTCTGCTGTTTTTTTTCAGATGTGATTGCTGCGGATGTTTTATATTGTGTCACCTAAAAATCTATCCTTTAAAAACTGTTGTGAAGGTTGGGTGTGGTGGTGCACACTTTTAATCCCTGCACTGGGATGCAGAGATAGGTGGGTCTCTGTGAGTTCTAGACCAGCCTGTTCTACATAGTGAATTCCAGCTCGGCCACAGATACACAGTTTGACCCTGTCTTTAAGAAAATGATAAGTTCTTTTCTGGACTGGGGACATTAGCTTGTTAGACTGTGTTTCTCTTCACACATCACTTACTGTGAAACTCACACTTACCTATCCTCCTGCTCTGAGGACAGCTTCTCGTGTAGAGAAACGATGTGCTCGGCTAGAACATTAGGGTGGAGTGGGGAAGAGCCCAGTGATGCTTCTTCAGATGTTATGAATACTCTGGCCTAGGAGATATGTTTTCAACTTTAATGATCTCATTAGAATTTTTTTCTCCAAGAATTTGTTGTTCCTAAAGTGCTAGATTTTTGTAAAGAAAAAAAAATACATTTCATTTCCTATAAATATCAAAATTAATTACTCATCGGTATAACTAGTCATTAAAATTTAAAATTAGATAAGGATGTTCCTCGTGGATTTTTAAGTCTTGAAGAGATTTATTTTATTATAGCATCTAGAGGATTACTATTTAAGGAAATCATGACATAAGGTTCACAACTGAATTAAAGTCAATACCCTCACCCAAATCCCAGGAAGAAATCAGTGAATGATGGTAGGTAAGTATCATGAAGGAAAACTGTGAGCAACTGTGGAGAATCTGCAAAGAATCATTTCTGTGTCTCACCTCTATAAACACACCGGGAACATGCTTCATTCATTTACTGTTTCATTCATTCAAACGAAGTCCTAATATCATCTAGAGATCATTTTAGGTGCCTAGAACACACCAAACAGAACAGGTTGACCTCTGTCCTCTGCCCACATGTAATGTGTGCTTTAGTGAGGAAGGTCAGCCAATAATACAAATACATTAAGAATTACATGGGATGAAGATTGGTCTTCATTGCTATGGAGAAAAGTCAAGTAGGTAAGGAAGAGGGAAAATGACATGAGGGTGGAATTTGCTGTTTTAAACAGTGTGATCGGTTTGCATCTGAGCAGAGATCAGAAGGAGAGACACGGTATCTCCAGGAAGAGTTTCCATGGTGAGAGAACAGTTTGTGCAAAAATTATAAAGCAGGTGTGTGCTTGGTGCCTTTGAAGAAAGTGAGGGGACAGGTAGATAGGAGCAGAGATGTCAGGTGGCCTCGCTTCATTCTCTTCCTTCCTTTCTGTTCCATGCACCACATATCTCTGTGCATATCCTAAGCACTGTGCTTTCAAATTTCATCAGTCCATAGCTTCCTCCTAAGTTAGACCAGCAAACCCTTAAGGACTGGGACCATTCTCTTCAGAATTCCCAGAGGCACTCCACAGAGGCTGTATATGTTGTGTAGAGCCAGAAGGCAGAGAATTGCTGGTTGGATAATTTTGCTCCTGAGGCATCTATCTTTCTCCAAACCACAAACACACCATAGAGATGGGAAACTCAGTTAACAGAGCCTGGTCCAATCTTGGTCTTCTCAGAGAATGAAGGGTTAAACGAGAAGAAAATGTGGCTACGTCACACCTTTCGCCGTCGTGAGACTACTTCTGTATAAAGTCCAAACAAGTCTAAAGCATGTAACCATCAAGTACTGTGACATTAGAATATTAAGAATGTCACATTGGTGACTTCAAAAGAATGGAACACAATCAAAGATCAGTCCTGTTTTTCTAAAGCACTTCCAATAATGAGAGGATCATATTAATTCGTGTCTATTATGAGTATAGTCTTCACAGGCAGCTAGTAATGGCAGTTAAGTAAGTTCCTTGTCACAGTAAACTAGAGGTTTAATAATACATCCCCATCCATCAATCCATCCACCCACCCACCCACCCACCCATCCATCCACCCACCCACCCACCCACCCACCCATCCATCCATCCACCCATCCATCCATCCACCTACCCATCCAACTATACATCCATCCATTCGTCTGTTCATCTGTCTGTTTCTCCATCCATCCATCGATCCATTCATCCATCCGTTAACCCACCCACCCACCCACCCATTCATCCATCCATCCACCGGCCCACACCCAACCAACAAACATATAATGAATACACACATTGGACTGAGCACCATAAAAGTTCAGTGAAGGATTATGAACTTCAGAGGCTCACAGCTGAATCGAAAAACTAATCTAACAATATAGGAGTTTTTGCTAAATTCTTTACATTGGTGAAACAAAGTTCAATGAGCTTCAACCGAAAAGGTAGCTAGTTTCTTGGAAAGCTGTGAGAACTTTCTTAAGCTGGTGCCAATTGTGTGTGTGTGTGTGTGTGTGTGTGTGTGTGTGTGTTTGTGTATGTGTTTATCATGTGTGTATGTTTGTGGTTTTTTTTTTTTTGATGTGGGTGCATTTTTCTGTGTCTGTCTATATGTTTGTGTTTGTGTGTATATATATGTATTTGTGTATTTTTCTCTGTGTTTGTCTATGTTGTTTTGTGTGTGTGTATGTGTGTGTGTTTCCTCTTCACCCAGACACCCATGAGGCAGTTTATTTTCTTCTGCAATTTTTCCGTTCTACCTGCTTACACAGTACCTTTTAATTATGATGCTTTATGGTCTATTTTGCCTGATATAGATCCTCCGAGAGCAGAGGTTGTACCAAAGTTTCCAACATAGGACAAAATAAGTTATCAGACTTGAGAGGAGTGCATCTTGAAGAATGAGTTGAAAATTTCCAGGGCAAGTAGAATAAAACATCCAAGATGGAACACATGAGCTTGTGAGGAAGTCATGGGGCAGCAAAGAACACTGCGTGGGCAGAAGGTGGCGAGTGCAGAGGTGGAGGGGTCCTGGTGAAGGAGTGGGAGTTGTTTCAGGAATGGTGCAGGACATGTTGATGGATCTGTTGAAAGAAGCCAAATGAAAACACTCAGGCAAACTCACTTGAAAAATGACTTACAACATGTAGCACAGCGTCCTCAAGGTTCAGCCCGGTCTACGAGTTCACCTGCCCCATCTATGGTCTGTTGGCTTCTCTTTATTCAAATGACCCAACTTCATCCACTTTCAGAATAATTCCAGGAGAAATTAGATTCTCTCCCCCCCCTCCCCCGTAACTCAGTCTTCAAGTGACTGGTTCAATCACCATCCATCTAGTTTCTGGGCCAGAAATCTGGACTTGTCTTTTTTTGTAGTGCTACAGCCAAAAGAAATCCTAGCTTCATTCCTTTGTCTTTATTTGTATATAGCCTAAATTTAAGTAATTTTTATCTGTCCTATAACTGTAAGGACGACTAATGGTCTCCTGATTGGTGTTCTCCCTTCCCACCTTCCTCTCTCCCTCTAGACAGATAGATCAATCCAGCAGCTGCAGTGATGTCTCTTTTCATATAAAACAACAACAACAAAAAACTTATGATACAACTCAAATACCGTAACAGTTAATTATTTTCAGGGCCAAATTCAGTGGCATCGTTCATATTGTTGGCCAGTCATCACCACAGTATCAAACTATGAACACATTCAACAGTAATTCCTCAGACTCAAATATCACAATGCAGCTCGGTCTCTGGGAGTTAAAATTCTTTACATATAAGTAAAATCATATAACACCTTTTTTTCATGACTTGATTTTTTTTCATTAACTCGATGTTCTCAAGGTTTGTCTGTTGGAGAATAGACTATTATTCCCTTCCTTTTAAAGACCACACAATTGTTGTGTGTGTGTGTGTGTGTGTGTGTACCACATCTTGTCTGTCCATTCACAAAGCAATGCAACTACAGGACTATGTAAACTATCACTCACAGGTTTGCAGAGATGCCTTCTTATCATTCTCTGGATTGCAAAACCATCACTGATGCTCCAACTTTCACCCTATTAATTCTTCTCATCCAGCTGATGTTGCCACAGACTTTTCCATGACTGGGTCTCTGCCCGAAGGCTGTTCTTGGTTTAGTGTTTTTTATTTATATTTTATTTTCTCAGGATAAGTTCAACTTGAAGTTCAGACTCTGCTTTAAATGTTGTCTTCTCCTGGAGGTTTCCCCACCCTACTCCTGGGTTAGGTATCTCCTTTCTGTGCTTCTGGAACGTTTCGAACGGATTTCTACCAACAGATCTGGAAAGTACCCCGGGGCTGGCATATCTGGACACTCACAAGCGTTTTGTTGTTGAGGGAATGAGTGAAGAATGGGAGGAAAGCCTGAGAGCCATGGCCGAGGTAGTGACAGAGTGACCTGTGGGAAAGACTAAATTCAGGTCACAGCAAGTATGAAGAGGCAACCCTATACAGCGCACCAGCCCATGAAACAGTGGACTTACTTGGTCTGGACACACAGCAGAAGACATGCAGTGTAGACATTTGTTTTGTCCACGTCTCAACTTTTTTGTAGGTGTTTTGGGATTCTAGGGCCATCTTAATAAATTTCTAATCTGTAAAGGATGTCGTACCCTTCCTGCCTTCGATCTTTACTGATTTTTCCCTTACTCTCCTGCTACCCCGAGGAAATAAATCATGCTTAGGTCACTTCAACTCAAGTGAGACTTTATTCTGTGAAGTGTGTAGTTTGTAAAAGGCTCAATGGGCTATTTTGGATCAAATAACTCTGTTTTCTTTAGCCATTTAAAATGGTCTATTTTCATTTTTTTCAGCCACTGCATCATGAAAGGACCTAAGAATATCCCCAACTTAGTGTTAGATCCCGTAATTACATTTTCCCATTTTGAAAGCAGTTATGCAGTCCTTACAATAGAGTC
Organism: Micromys minutus; assembly: GCF_963924665.1. Lineage (NCBI taxonomy): Eukaryota > Metazoa > Chordata > Mammalia > Rodentia > Muridae > Micromys > Micromys minutus. The sequence continues at coordinate 35,210,682 of NC_137963.1, forward strand.
AGCCCTGCTAAAAATAAACGCCAGGCAGTTCATATTAACTGTGTAATAATAACAGGCAACAAGGAGGCTCGGTGTCCAAATATGATGAAAACAGGAAGTTCGTTACACAAGCTGTTCTTTCCTGATAGATCTGAATTCTTAAAGCCTTAACTCAAAAATAATCCCTTCAGGTTATAAATAAAATCAGAGAATCGTCTCTTCTTTGTGGCTTAATGGAGATGAAACATCACAGCTAAATAAATCCACTGTTATGGATGGCTTGATGTGCCAGAACAGCTGGGGTTTGGGGGGAGGCAGGAGTCTGTGCGGAGACCCTTGTCCCTCACCCCTGGTTGCTGGAGGCATCTGCCTTAGGCTTTCCTCTTTTCTTAACCCAGGAACAAGTTGCCAAGGAGACTGCTTCCCTAGGATACAATGGTAACATTGCAGAGCGCCTTCAGGTGCGGAGATTTTTATTTTTCTCTGGGGGAGAAAAAAATATCCTGAGAGAACAAACACAACTCCAAAGGCTGGTCAGATGGCATCCTGCCTCTTCTGGGTCACAGTGTGGTCTCAAGGTATGTCTGTTCCTCCCTTTAGCACTCTTCTCTTCCTCACTGAGTGACTTGGTTGCCAGGATTCACATGAGGTAAGCTTGGGGGAAGATTGTTGTCAAGGCAGCTAGAGCAGCCTCCCTTCCTGTATACAAACCCCAGGCCTCCAGGGCGTTATGGCCCGTTGAGGAGAGACTTGGGACCCGGCCATTCACCTCCTCCTTGGGAACCTCTCATTGCCTATTGTAGTGGCTGTAAAAAGTTCCACACCAGCCCAGACTGTCATTCCAACTTCCTTTCATTTTCTGTCACACAATAGAGACCAGGATGGAAAGACTAACTAAGGCTTGCCCACAAGATGGGGTTCAAGTATGGAAATGGATAACAAAAATGTGTCCACAGCGGAGAGCAGATTTGACCCAGTGAATATGGTTTTCTCTCCTCGGAGTGGATTAGCTGAGTCAGACTTTCCCAGACTCACAACAGCATGGTTAATGGAGTACTGGCTTCAGTGATTCAAGCTGTCCGTTAGCGTGTGTGCGTGCGTGCGTGCGTGCGTGCGTGCATGTGCCGCATACCTCTCCTTTGGGAGTGTGGACATTCTTTTACTACTCTGGTCCATTCCACATTCGTGGAAGGACATACGTACTGTTTTCAGAGTAATAACCCTTATCAAAAGGGTCACATCGACAAGTCTCACCTTCAACAGTGGCCTCAGAATTTTGGCTTTTGCTATTCTTCCCAAATGGGGTTAGATATACACTGGCTCTAACTGGAAACAAAACCAAGTCGCACTTGACTTGAAACTTATGCCCCTTGACAGGATGACAGTAGCTACTGGGTGCTGTGAGTTTTGTAGTTTATACACATGTGTATACCCATGCTTCCGTATCTATGTATCCATTTATCTCCTCATACTAACCATTTAGGATGTATCCTAGGTTTTGTAATGCAGTTTGGACACTTCCTCATTTCACAAAATACTGGCATTCTCAGAAACTGGACCCGATTCAACCTTTCCACGATCCCAACTCCGACCTTCTTTACCAGTGAGCATACACAGGAGGAGTAGGAAATCGGGGCTTTGGAGGTGCTGCCTCATGGTTCACACCCTTAAACCTATCTGTGCTCAGAACTCACCCAGGCAGCTTGTTAGAATCTCTGCCCAGACCTAGTCTCTTGGCTCAGGGAGTCTGGGACTATTCTTTGGAAAATACTGCAACAGATTGTACCGGGAATTGTTGGGAGAAGTCAAAGAGGGAGAGAGGCCCCCTTTGGGAAACAACGCTGACTCTCTGTGGGAGTGGTGAGGACTCTGTCTGTCATGGGGAAGTTTACCCCACTAGGATTGGTAAATGGTGTGTGAGGGAACAGAAGGCAGGTGGCAGGGGCTATCACTTCCCCAGGACAAGGGAAGCATTCGAAGAAGACTATGAGGATGAGCAGCTATTCCAGGGGACTGTAGGAGAAATGTGGCCATTGGGGAGCTTTGTGGGGGATTATGAAGCCTCAGGATAGAGCTGAACACCAGGAAGTAGAAGATCTGTGGGTGAAGAAAGCAGCCCACACTTGCCCACCATCTTTAGTAGTAGAAAACACTAGTATTCAGCCCACAGTTGCTGACAAGTGTGTGCACAGTGTAGACTTGACTTACTTTTTTTTTTTTTCTAACAAAGAAGAAATATTAACAGTTCTTAGGGAAGGGAGAGGGCTCTCCGAAGTACAGAGGGAAGACTGCAGGACTAGCTTTCTGAGCTGAGAGGAGGATGGTAGCTCTCTACAGTCAACAGTGCCTTGCCATCTTCAGTCCTGCTGCTGGAAGAGGAGGTTTTCTGTGTAAAGACAGAGACGCACATTGGCCGCATTCCCACAGTCCACTAATCCCTCACGGAGCTACAAATCCAACACTCTGCCACCCCACGTTTCCTACACTCCAAAACTTGTCACAAAGCCCTTCCAACGGGCAGAAAGGAACATGTCTACTTTCTCAATGACCGAGTAGTTATCAGGCTTTCGTTGGTTCTAAATATCAACCGTTTCTGTTACACAAAATTTTCTCAACTTTAAATTCCATGTCTTGAGTTTTCACTAATGATAGCAACTGTGCTCCGTACTTTGGAGATTTCTGCCTAGCAACTTGACTAGGAGCCATTTGAGCAAACAGCACCATTCTCAGGCTTCTGGATGGCGAAGCTCTATTGTTTCTTGACTTCCTCACATTTTTCATGATTTCCCCCTCTTTATAACAGCGGCAAAGGCAAGGGAGCAAAGTCATAACAACTCAACTTCTATTTTTCTTTTGCTGTTTCTCTCCCAGGTGAGGGTTCTCAAGGTATATATTAAAAAACAAAACAAAACAAAAACCCCACACAAAAACAAAAAACAGAATAAACATTGCTTGCAGAACTTGCGCCTGTGTGTTTTATATCCAGAGACTCAAAAGAGAACTCGCTGGAATAAGACAACCATTTAAAAATATTAGTATATATTAGTTATGCATAGTGGGTTAATTATGACATTTTCATACATGTGCATGATATATTTAAATTATACTCAACCTCTAATACCTTCTTTACCAAATGTTTTTAATGCCTAACATATGGGAGACGGATGTTATTTATGTTCTGGGGATTCAAGGTACCCAGAGCATTACTCCTGTTCTTAGAGGACTTATGTTCTCGTGACAGAAATCGACAGATCATGGAGAAGAGACACAGAATTGATGCGTGCTGTTTAGGGTGATTACAGGAAGCTTCTACAGCAGATGACATTCGAACAGAGGCCCGAGAGACAAGCTCAAGGCAAGTGCATCCACAAGAAGAGCTTACTTGGTGGCGGAAACTCCCGTAGCAAGATGCTGACAGGGCTGCCGTGACGTTTGAGGAACATCACGGCAGCCATGGCAGTAGTGTGGGGTGGATGCGAGGGAGAGTGAAAGGAGGTGAAGCAGAAGCTTGGTGGGGAAAGCCGTGCAGCTTTCTCTGGCCACAGTGAAGACCGAACACTTATTTTAAAAACATTTATTTAATGTGTGTATGTGCTTGTCTCTATATATGTATGTGTGCATACCACATGCAGTGCCCACAGACGCCAGAAGAGGGCGTTGGATTTCCCCCAGGACTGCAGTTACAGAGCTCCACGTCTATATGCAAGTTCTCTGTAAGAGCAGCTAGCCTTTGTCCCAGTCCTTAGAGATTTCCCGAGAAGATACTGAGGGAGGATTTCCCGCAGAGGAATGAAGAGAACATTTTGATGGAGTCACTGACTCCATGAGTGTAATTTCTGGAGCGAGCGCAGGTAGTAGGTGAGGGGAGTCGCGAAGGGGAGGGGTAGGGCGTGGTGTGTGGTGATGGGCAGCTTCAGCCTGATGAAGAAATGATTCCCAGAAGGCAACAGACAGGAGCTTTTATCTCCAGTCTGGATGTTGACTAAAGACTGTTAGGAACCTGTTGGGATGGTGTAAATCCCACCTACCTCTGGGAGCAGCGGCCTCCATTGTCTATGAGTAAGTCTTACAGGCTCACACTGAGCCGCTGGTGCGGGTCTCCCCACTGGCTCTGTGGATCTTCAGCCAGCTGGGTCCACGGGAGCAGTGGGAGCAGAGGCACTGAACGGGGGTTCGAAAGCCCTGTGTGTACTTACAGTGAATGATCACCCTGGGACGGCTTCTTAGTAGGCAGATCAACTTTACCTAGGGTGACTGAAGGCTTATAAAGTTTTGAAGGACTGAAGACCAGGACATCCAGGATGTGCAAAGGTCATTGGCTGGGGCCTTAGGGTACTTGAGGTTAGCATGAGGAAGCGTTGAAGGAATCTCAGGTGCTGGATGAACAGGTAGGTGGTCAGGAGAAAGGAAATGGATCCTCCAAACTAACTGAAGCTATGTGACATTCCTCAGGTAGAGCCAAGTCTGGGGGCCTTGAGTTCCCTGGAGAAAGTCAGAGAAGGAGAAAACTTGCCAACAAGGACATCTCTTATATTGCCCCAAGCCCAGAGACTATACAGTCTTAACAGACTTTGATCTTTCCCACAGTTGGAAGAAGGGTTCACCTGACAACTGGGGTTCCAGTAGCCACACTGTATAATCTGAGGGTGGAAGCCCAGACCCACTAGTCCAGAAGCAGGGTGCCACTGGCTTGGACAAGAATGTTGCAGTAACAAGGGGGTTGAGAAATGATTTTGTTCTGGATGTATTTTGAAGGCAACGCTACAGGGTTTTCAAATGGATTACCCACAGAATGTAAGAGGAGATTAAGGGTGACTCATTACCTTGTCACTTATCGAGGTTGGGAAGACTGTG
>NC_137963.1:35220514-35442652 GCF_963924665.1 Micromys minutus
TACGTCTCTATCCATAAACCCAAGCCACAATTTGCCATGTTCTGCCTGGGCTGTTCTTACAAGTCCAGGTCTCGTGGGCATGCTCTCACAATTCACCAACCCCTCGGCATCTACTCCTCTCTCCACCTTCTCTCTCTTCCCACTCCTGGTCCTGCCTCAGACCCCAAGTCAGGAAACCAAAGCCCCACCCACTTTTTTTTCTGCCCAGTAATAGGCTGAAGGCATCTGTATTGACCAATCAGGGATAAGTTGCGAGACAAGGTTGCCTTGCCTCTCTTGGTATACACGAGGATCTCCTTGTCCCCGAGGCAACCAGGGCTAGTATTTAGCACTACAATACATAGCAACAGATGAAACTTGAACACAGATGTGTAGGCAGGCACCAGTCTCTCACAACCGTCTCATGTACTTTTACAACTGACCATAAGCTTTGGACTGCTCTCTCACGAGGCAAAGTTCCTGTTCTCTTTGTCCACCCTGTTTTCATTGTGTCTTTTGGAATGGTACTTGTCCCATCGCAGGATTTGAGCTAACTTTTCAGATAGTTAGAATGACTCCACCTCCAGCTGAAATCAGGAGGGTCACTGGAATCTGAGTCCAGCTGTGGTTATCCCAGCGGTCAGGACTTCGGGAAAGGATTCAGTTATGACTTGGGAAGAGCCACTTGCAATCTAAGCCTTTACAATATTGAACGTAATTTATGTTCTCGGAAATATCCATATCCACAAATTCAATTCATTTTGATAACTGCCCATTGAGACACAGGGCATTTTCATCAGCCTGGTGTGGCCCCCAGGCTTACCCCAAATCAACGGTTTTCTATCATTAGAGGTGAGTTTTGTATGTTCTGGATTTTTAAAAAAGTGGGGCCACATAACATTTATCACGTGCTCTTTTGCATCTAATTTTTTTTATCGAGTGCAGTGTTTTTGAAACCCATCCAAATTGTGTGTAACAGTGGCTCATGCCTTCTTATTGCTGAGCTATAAACATGCTACTTAATAACGCTTAGTTATGTCAGTGTTCACCTGGATTGTTCCAGTTCTCAAAGTTTCTATGTACACCCTCATAGAAAGCTTTAAGTAAATATACTCAAAAGTACTTGAGTTGAAAGATCTGGTCATTTCCTGGTATGCAAATATATCCCAGTTTTTAAATAGTCAATAATCAGAGTTGATAAACATTTAGATTTCAAGTCCTGCTCATGCTTCTGTTATGGGAGTGGGTTTGCTGGGCCAATCCTGGCATTTGGGAGGCACAGCAGGAGGTGGCTGTAAAACCAGGGCAGCCTGGTCTACAGAGCAGGTTCCATGTGAGCAAGAACACACAGTGGACAGTCTCAAAAAGTTTCAGGAAAGACAGAAAGAATGAAAAGAAATGAAGAAGGAAGGAGGGAAGGAAGAAAAAAGTGTCTAAACAGCTTCCAAAGGATGTATGCCATTTTAAACCCACTTTCTCACTAGCAGCAGATGAAAACTTATATCACTCCATGTTCTGCTTTGCATTTGTTGGTGTTGGTCTTTTAAAAAAATTGTGTGTATGTGTGTATATGTGTATGAGTACATGCATGTGTGTATGTGTGTATATGTGTATGAGTACATTCATGTGTTTATGTGTATATATGTGTATTAGTGTATGCATGTGTGTATGTGTATATATGTGTATTAGTGCATGCATGTGTGTATGTGTATATATGTGTATGAGTACATGCATGTGTGTATGTGTATATATGTGTATGAGTACATGCATGTGTGTATGTGTGTATATGTGTATGAGTACATTCATGTGTTTATGTGTATATATGTGTATTAGTGCATGTGTGTGTTTATGTGTGTATACATGCATGAATGCATGTGTGTATGTGTGTATATGTGTATGAGTACATGCATGTGTTTATGTGTATATATGTGTATGAGTGCATGTGAGTTTATGTGTGTATATGTGTATGAGTAGATGTGTGTTTATGTGCTAGTGCACACACACATGCACATGTACCTGCTGTCGAATGAGCACTGATGATTTAACTTGTGCTAGCCCAGCCACTGAAGATGCTGGATACCTGTACTTTTGTTCCTTAGCCATTCAAGTTGCCTTTGCGAGCTGCCTATTCAAGTCTTATTCTTCTTTTAAAAACTGGGTCATCTTTTTATTACCGAATTAAAGGATTTCTTTGTATGCTCTGGACACAATATATTTGTCATATATAAACACATATAGTGCTTTTTTCTCCGTGTGTGGCTTGCTATTTATTTCCTTGATCTATTGGATAAGCAAACATTGTGTGGCTTGAGGGAGTACAATTTATCAACGTTTTTCTTGTATGAGTCATCCATGTCATTCTCAGTTTTTTTCCCTTGAGACTTTATTGTATTGTCCTCACATTTAAGTCGATGGCACACTCTAAATGCTGTGTGTGCAGTGGGGGAAGGGTCAAAATCTTTCTACTACCAAAACCCACCTACATCCAGATATTCCAAAAGAGATTTTCTTTTCTCTGCTGAACTACAAAATTCACTTTATTGTAGGTATGTGGGTCTATTTCTGAACTCTGTTCTGTTCTTAGCTATGCCTTCTAAAAGTGTTATCAATGATTTTGAAACAGGAATGGATTGAAGTTCCCGGCTCTGTAGAGATTTATGAATTAGGACAGTCTTATACTAAACATTTAAGCAAGTAATAATTTTACCTTAAATTATGTGTATATGGGTATGGGTACATGATTGCAGGTGCCCATGGTGCCCAGAAGATGGCACAGAATCTTCTAGAGCTGGAGTTTCAAGAGTAGTGAGCCACTCAATTTGGGTGCTGGAAACCAAATTCAGGTCCCCTACAAGGGTGGTAAGCACCCTTAACTTTGGCTGATTAGCCATGTCCCCAGCACCAGTAAGAACTTTTAAAATCACTTAAAAGACTTTCTCATGTTAAAGAACACAAAGTAATTTATTTGATCCTCCCGGAGCTCCTTGAGAGGAAGTGGCTACCAAGAGCCAAAGTGTGTTGTGTGTCTTGGCTTTTACTCACTGCAGTCAGCAAGGCCGCGCACAAAGGAGATGGGACCAGGGAAGCATTCGCTGCTTTGAGACTAGAAACAGGGAACAGTGAAGCCTGGAGAGGCATGGGTGTTGGCAGGGTTGGAAAAACCGTCTGCTCCAGATCCCAAATGAGCTGCTGCCTTCCTGTCCCAGCCTGTTATTTCAAATGGCTGTGTGGCAGCTGCCCTGAAAGTGGAAAAAGCTACCTCACATTTAATCCTTAGCAATTAATTAAGAGGAGAAAAAGAAAAGAAGAGAAATCTGAGTTCTCATCCTTTGTGTGGGCCACCTCTCCCCTCCTCCAGTCGACTGGCTCACCAGTTCACACCCTGGCTCTTGTCAGAAAGAGCTGTGCCTCCTTGAGTTCAGAGGACTTGTCTGTCCTGCATGTCTGTGATGGTTCAAGTGAGGCTGTGACCTGTAGTCCAGCCAGTGTCTCATTGTTGAGAGGCTTGGATAGATGCTTCCAGCTTTTACATCCCATGTAGAAAGAGCTTCAACACAGTGGTTTAAAGTATGATCTTCATTCTGTGCAACAACGTCCTTTCATATTCAAGAACCTGCTACTGTGCTGACCCTCCCCCACCTGCTTCTGCCCCCCAAAGGTGTGATTTGGTATTTATTTCTATTATCAACAAGGTGCTTAGAGTTAGGCAAAACTAAATTCTTGACTAACTGGTGAAGAGAATGCTTTGCCAGCCTCTCTACTGACACAATTCCCATATTTCAAGACTAGAAGCTATGCTGTTTCCTGGGAGAATATAAAACTTTCCCTAGGAAGACTTGGTTGTTTTCTCTGTGACTGCTTAATACTTGATGCATTTCTTGCACAGACACAGTGTTTGCTGGCTACAAATCTGTTGGGAGTGTAAGTCAGTTCTTGTTATTCTATGTTACTAGATGTATAGAACAACATATGGGACATATCAAGTCTCTCAGACACAAAGTGGATTTACATCTATCTATCTATCTATCTATCTATCTATCTATCTATCTATCTATCTATCTATCTATCATGTTTGTGTGTGTGTGTGTGTGTTTATCACAGTGTACATGTGGCAGTCAGAAGACAACATACAGAACTCAGTTCTCTTCTTTTCATCATGTGAGTTCTGGGGGATTGAACTCAGGCTATCAGGCTTTCTGGGAAAGACCTTTATACCTGAGCCACCCGGCCAGCCCACAGAGTTGATATTTCAATCAAATGTCTGAGTGTCTTTGTTAAATGATTATAATGTTTACATTTATTCAACTTTTACGTATATAAAGAACTGTGTTTGTGATGGTTTGCTTAAGTGTATGGACTTTGCCCTCTAAATATGTAGACAATTACAGAATTTTCTTAGGGCACACATGTGGGACCCATGCCACCCTTGGCTCCGTGTACAATGCCAGACAGACCATATCAGGTTTTTTCCCCTAGTGATCTCAAGAACAAATTTACAATCCTACTCTCTAATAATTCCATCAGTGGACCACCTTGGGATAATATTATTTTTTCCTCCTTCATCCTGAGAGAATACTCCTCAAGGTCGCCCTTAATGACCTTGATGCTGGTACCTAGAGAGAAGATTCTAATAAGCTGCAGACACACCACAGATTCCTGTCTCTCAGAACTTAATCCCATTTGCATTTTGGCTATAATCAGATGGTGGAAACACAAACTCCAAACTGTCAATCAACTTGGGCTTCTTTTCCAACTTTTCATAAATATATTTCTTTTAAAATTGTTGAACATTCTTTAAACACTAAAATGGCACAACTATTTTTTAAATTATTGCAATGTTTTTAATGTATATATTATAGTTCATAACCTAGAATCGTTCATTGCTGAAAACCTACAATGTACAAATGAATATGGATGTGTGTAGAGGCATAATGTGTGTACAAATGTTGGCATTCTGACATTTGAGGGACAGAAGAGGGGAGATATTTACTGAAAATATATTTTTTATATTGTCCAGTTTTTACCTTTAAATATCAGTTGAAAACATTTTTAAAGTATATAGATTTCTGGCATGTGATTTATCTTCAAAACAGAAATTAAACCTAACCAGTTATAAATTTGAGTTTCTTTCTGAATTAACCATGTTGGCATTACCCCAGCTACCTCCTTATGTTCACATGGCTGCTTCCAGACTCCATGTAGAATTTTATGCCTCTGTAGTATCAAATTTGTTAAATGGCATATTTTTATATCAGTAATTTTTATAGCATATTGTTATTCCAGACTTTTACATGTCTCTAATTTATTCTCAACTTCAACACAGCAGTATTGATTTTTTTTCTAAGTTTGATGGCATGAGCCTTCAGTTGTGATTTAGAGCCCTAGCACAATCAATAATTTCCACTACATTTTCTCAAATCTAGATATTTATAATACAGGTGTAACAGAAAGCATTGATGTTCCTTGCTTTAGTTTTCTGTCTCTGAGAAATATTTTAATTATCTCAATTCAATGATCGAGATTAAGTATCTGAGTGATTCTGAATTATCTAGGGCATTTCATGCCTAGCAGTAAGAATAATTTTGTTTGCAAGTCAAATGGGACCTGGTAGGGTCTCTTTAAAGCAAACTCCCTCTTCTTAGTCCCACTAACAAAGAGTCATAGACTTTTCCTTAGCCCTAGATTCATCGTTTTACAGAAAGAGGTCATTTGGTTATAGGGTTGGCCTAGGAAGGATTTGGGGCAGGGTCCTTGCAGGTGCTATAGTTGTGGCTTCCAGGATTGTGTTTAAGACAGCAGGGGTGCAGAAAGCTTCAGGACTGTACCAAGGCTCCCACGTGTCCTGGCCCAGCTGAGAAGTTGACTTTGCCCTTGAATACTTTGACTCTAACTGTCCTACATAAATGTTCGTACCTTGGTTGGTTATTTAGGTTGTGGTCTAAATTGTATCGATAGAAACTTGCACAAAGCAGTAGATTTTTTTTTTCTCTTTTAATCAAATCATTTAATTTTTGGCACAGAATATTAATGGGAATGAAAATGAAGAAAAAAATTAAGCTAAAAATTAAGTCTTTTCTACTATCTCTTGCTGTAATTTATGTGGAGTCGCAACCATAGATCTTATGATTTTCTATTCTAGTTGATACTCTTCTTTTTTGAGAGAGATTTTTGTCATGTAACCCAGGATGAACTTGAATTTATGACCTTTCTGCTTCATTGTCCTGAGTGTTGATGATAAATGTACATCACCACACCTGGCTTTTCTATTCTTATTTTAAAATAATGCCTGAAAAATCACGTTATTGTTACTACAGATTTGCAAGGCTAACTTAATATTTCATATATTTTTACATACCAATAGATACGCTTTGAAAGAAATTAGGTCTCAGATGTTGCAAGTATATTATATTTGCTAAATTTTCCATTAGTTACAAAGAATTACTTAACTATCAATATATAGCATAGTTGCCATCCAGTTGGAAATGAAGAAATATCATCCCTATCTTTAAAGACCTCTGTACCTCTTTTAGCTCATGCTCCTGCTTCATCCACAGGCCACTTAATCACCATTCTAAATTTTGTAATTTATTATATTGTCTTAGTCAGGGTTCTTTGGAGAATCAGATTTATACAACATTATATATATATATATACACCACACACACACACACGTGTGCATGCACACATACACACATTGAGAGAGAGATGATTATAGATTATGGTTCAGCTAGTCCAACAGTGATTGTCTACCAATGGGAAGTCCAAGAAGCCAGTAGCTGTTTAGTCCACAAGGCTGGATGTCTCAGCCGGTCTTCAGCATATGCTGGAATCTTGAAGAAGTAGCCTCTAATGCCAGTGAAGGAATGGAGGGCAAGCAGGCAGAGAAATATTTCTTTCATGCCATAATAAAACCTTCCAAGAAGAAGACATGGCCCAGATTAAAGGTGTATCTTCCTGCCTCAAGATCTGGATGAAAGGCAAAAGTCTTTTAACCCCAAAGATATAAATTAGAAGTGGATCCACCATCAAATTAAGCAAAACTCTTTCACAGGTGTGACCTTCGTTTTTGGATTTTAGTTGGTTCCAAATGTTGTCAGGTTGACAACCAAGAGTAGACAGAAGTGTTTTGTTCAGGAAAGACAAATTCATAGTCAGAATAAATATCTACCCCATAAGGACTAAGAGGAAGTGGCCCGGTGTAGTCAGCCTGCTACCAGATTTTTTCAATTTTATAACCATGCTCTTTCCAAATTCTGACCATTCAGCCAATCCTTTGGCTACAGCCCATGGATCAATGAACAATCACACATCTGGCCATTTCTCCTTCCAAACATAATGACCATGTACACTGCCCAGAGTTTTGCCGACTGTGAAGATTTCTCTTCCCTTGTGTCTTTCAGAGGGGTTGTAGTTCACTTCTAGATGCTACAAGCATAATGTGCAGAGCCATCAATAACCCAGGCCCTACTCTTCTCTTCCTCTGACAACCAATCCTGGGGAACACTTTATGAGGCTATAAGTGAATGCTTGGCAGCAAGTGGCATTGTAATGGAATAGAAACCATAGGTATTCCGGCGACTTCTTCATGGAATTTGCTTGTGTCTTCAAGACCTGCTCAGGCCCAATCATACACACACACACACACACACACACACACACATACACACACACACACACACATATATAGACATTTCTATTACATATGTATATATACATGTGATTGCTGTTGTATATGTCTTAATTTATGACTTAATACCTACTTAATACACAGCTCATAGGTCACACGGTAATTTGGTAGCCCATTGTCCAATGTTCAGTTTTCATTAAGGCCTAATATCAGGCCAAAAGCTATCTTTCAAAGGGAGAATAGTTGTCTGCAGATTGTAATAAAGACTTGCTCCAAACTCTTAAAGGTCTTTTCTGTGATTCACTTATATGGCCTATCGAATGCTCCAAACAGCATTCCTACCTGCCAGTAACATACCAAGAACTTTAGGTCTGCTGGATCATACGGTCCAAGTGGTAGAGCAGCCTGGACCTGTTGAAGACCCTTCTCCTGTTACAGACGCCACTTAAAGCCAGTAGATTTCTGAGTCACCTGTATATGCATATGGGCAACACAAAGGGAGGGATGTGCTGTCTCTAGAATCCAAATAGATCCATTAAATGTTGTACTTCATTCTTGGTGGTCCGGGAGACCAGGTGCAATAACTTATCCTTCACATTTGATGGAATATCTCATGTGTCACATCACTGGACTCCTAGGAGTTTTCTTGAGGTAGAAAGCCCTTAAATTTTGGTTGGATTTATTTCCCATCCTCTAATTCACATAAGTTAGTAAGAAGTCCAAAGAGGTTGCTACTTCCTGCTCACTTGGTCCATTGGCACAATGTCATCAGTATAGTGAACTAATGTTATATTTTGTGGAAGAAATAGATGAGGAAAAATTGTGTGAATTAAGTCAGGGCTGACAAGTTAATATATCCTTGAAGTAAAACTGTGAAGGTATATTGTTGGCCTTGCCAACTGAAAGAAAATTGCTTCTGGTGGTCCTTATGGATGGAGCTGAGAAAAAGACACTTTCTAGATCAATAGCTGAATACTATGTACCAGGAGATGTGTTAATCTGCTCAGGGAAGTACACCACATCTGGTACAGCAGCTGTAACTGGAGTCACTACCTGATTGAGTTTTCGATAGTCAACTGTCACTTTTCATTTTTACTTGTTTTCTGCACTGGCCCAATAGGAGAGTTAAAGAGAGATATGGTGGGACCCATCACTCCTGTATCTTTAAAGTCCTTGATGGTACCATAAATTCCTGTAGTTTCTCTTTGGAAATGATACTATTATTATTAATTATTTACCTTGGTATAGGCAACTCTAAAGGCTTCCATTTGACTTTTGCAACTATAAAAGCCCTCAATCAACAGGTCAGGAAACCAATGTGAGCATTTTGCCAACTTCCAAGAACATTGTTCCCAATTATACATCCTAGGGCTGGGAAACAACCGCAGGGTGGATTTAGGAATTTATTAAACATACTGTGAGGCAGCATTAGCCAAAACTCCATTAATAATGTGGCTCCCATGGGCCCCTAGTTTAATTTAAGGGCCACAATGTTTCTTGGGGTCTCTTGGAGTCAATGTCAGTTCAGAAATACCAACCAATATACCCTAGAAATTATCCATCCCCCAGTATACAGTTACCTTTGTAAAAGGCCATAGGTAATGTCTTATTTAGTGTTTCATTGTTATGAAGAGACACCATGACCAAGGCAACTCTCAGAAAGGACACCATCTAATTGGGGTTTGCTTATAGTTTCAGAGGTTCAGTCCATTATCATCATGGCAGGAAGCGTGGTATCAGGCTAGAAGACATGGCTCTGGAGGAGCCAAGAGTTCTACATCTTGATCTGAAGGCAACCAGGAGAGACTATCCCCATGTTGGGTGAAGCCTGAGCATAGGACTTCAAAGTCTATGCCCACAGTGATACACTTCCTTCAACAAGATCACATCTACTCTAACTATTCCACACCTCCTAATTGTCCCACTTCCCATAGTCCAAGCATATTCAAACACCATGGGTATCTTTAAAGAATAATCAGAGAAAGGTTAATCTTAAAACTCTCAGCTATTTTATTGAGGTCCTTCTTCAGGGGGACATAGATGCTCATTCATTTAAGGGGTTCTGGGTCTGCAAACTGGCTCAGGTGTGAACATTGTTTCATGGGCTGAAATATCCATTTACTATACCCCAAAGTAGCCTTTCTTTCATTTATTTGAGATTTTTTTTTCACTTAAACAGATTAAACAAAGTATACCTGGCTTCTAATCTATTTCATGCCTGGAAACATTATGATTGACTGACTATCTAATACCAAAGATCCATATAAGCCATCCACCATAAAAATTACTTTGCTTGTGCTTCCCATTATGGGTTAGGGCATTATGAACATTTCTTTGTCTATCTACCCATTATGGTAACTATTATCACCTTGAGTTTGGTGATTCAGTGCAGCCACCTGGCTCCTGCTACTTCAGGTTCTAATTTAACACATTGCATCAATTCATAAATCTGAGCAATGGGTTCTCCAATCCTAAGGTCTGGTACAAGAAAATAGGGTAATAAAACCAAACCAAACAAGTATTTTCAAATGAGCTGGTTCCTCCTTAGATCTTGCATCTTATAGGATCGGTGCAGGGCATGTCTTCTGGCCTTCTCATTGTGGACAGTTATGTTTTATACAGCATGTGCACTCAGAGTCTAGTTTAGCAATTTTCCTGAGCCTTAAAAATCCCTTCATCAACATTAAGTGAAGGGATATGAGGCATCTCCATCTCCTGTTCAGGAGACCATCTTTGACAAATGTTTCAGCCAACCATTCAAGCTTTTGACGCTTTTTTTTTTTTTAAAGTATGAGAGCTTCCATCGTAAACCTAGAATCTACTCAATAAACTCAGCCCGACCCAGTTTTATGTTCGTTTCACTACTATCTTACACCTTTGAAGTCCATCCCCATTCTTCATACATCTGTTTGAATGGATTAGCAAACTTATTAAGTTCTTTAGCAGAATAGCATAACTTCCCATGGACTATACTTCCTACCTCCCCTATAGGAAGCTGTTTAGCCTTAAGTCTGGTCATATTCGTAGAGGCAAATGTTGATGGGCCCTGAGGAAAATCATTATTGTCTTGCCTGGTATCTTCTTCAGAGAAAGTCATTGATGGTTTAGCAGACAATGAAGGATTGATTTCCTCAGCCAAAGGTGGAAAAGAAACTATTTCAGAGGATGGGAGTGGGAGTACATCTTCTGTTAAGGATAGAGATTTCTTCCTTGGGTGAGATTAAACTCTTGAGAATCTGAGGTTCAAAGTTCTCAGCTTCTCCCATATCTCTTCACCCCAAGTTACAGAATTCACCCCCCATCACCTTCATGAAAAAAATGTCCTTACTTTAACTGCTAACAGCCTCCGAGGCTGGGATTTGGATTTTCACTGTAATTCAGCCAACCTTATAATGAAGGCTTTGGTTTGATGTTCTGAAACTTGAGCTCTGTGGCTGCTGGAGAGAAGACTTTCTTGTAGGGCACATAGAAACCTTCAGACAGCGAATGCACGTCTAGATATGGCTTACCACTGAGTTCATTGTTGACTTTCTAGATCTGGCTTACCACTGAGTTCATTGTTGACTTTCCCCGTATTCTGAGATGCTAGAACTTGGTTAGTTCTGTCATGGCTCTCATTCTTCTCTTTTGTCAGTTTATCCAGAGATGCTAGGAACAACCAACCAGCAGCACTGCTTTGTTTACTTTTCCACAAATTCTCAGCAGGTTCACACACAGACTCACCAACTCTGTTGTCTCTCACATTGATGACTCGGGATAATCAAATGCATTTGTTTTCTTAAGCTTGTAAAATAGTGCACACCAGGGGCTTTCAATACTCTTCATGCTCCCAGGAGAACCCTAGTATCTGTAGGTGTTGGCAAATTGGAATAGAATGGGGATTAACAAATATATAAAATATGAATATAAGATATAAATTACACAAAGGGACTTTATTAGAATGGCTAAATGGTAAAGCTAATCAAACCATGGCTGTCTACCAACAGAAGATCAAAGAATCCAGAGGTTGTTCAGTCCATGAGGCTGGATGTGTCAGCTGCTCTTCAGTTTATGCCCGAACACTAAAGAAGTCGGCTGTAATGCCAGTGAAGATGTTCTTGTCAGCAAGACTGAAAGCAATCAGGCAGAGAGCAAGCTTCCTTTTCCCATGTTCTTTCTATAGGCTGCCGGAAGAAGGTATGGCCCAGATAAAAGGTGGACCCTCCGACCTCAAGGGACTGAATTAAAAGTGGCTCTTCCCACTTCAAATGACTTAATTAAGAAAAAAACAAAACCAAACACAATCGCTCACAGTTGCACCCAGTGTCTTGGGTTTGAGTTAACATTAGATGCGGTCAAGTTGACAACCAAGAATAGCTATTACATATATCACCTACTAAAATTAGTTTCTCCATACTTTGTTATATCCCTAAGACATATAACCCAGTGGACATTTTAAAATCTAGACTGAGAAAGACCTATTCTAAATGAATTTATTTTACTTTCATTTCACCCAATGTTAAGTATTTTTCCCCATGTCGTATGTGTGCATGGAGTGATTTTCATTATTCTGAAATAGCCTATCGTATGAACAAACCACATTATGGCTGTGATGACATTTGTGCTTGTTGCATTTTTTAGCAATTACAACGGGGGTGTAACAAATGTACAAATACATAATTTTTATTATGAATCTCCAAGACTTTTTCCCATGATCTCTATTTAAGATTGACCTTGCTGGTCATCTGATAAGTAAATCGTCAAAAACAGAAATACTGCCAAATGGTTTCCTAAGTAGTTATAGCAGATTACACTCTCCTTAGTAGTTGTAAGACTTCTGATTGTTCCCTTAGCTCACCACGCTTCATACAGCAGAGGGTAGAATTGCAAATCTTGTGATTGGTTTTTCTCCCATTTTGGTTTTTCTTCTTAATTGGTTTGTAACTTATTTTCCCAGTAAGTAAGGAGCAGAACATATTTTTGTTCTCATCTGTGAGCTGCTTATTAAGACATGTTGTTTATATCCCTCTTACGTTTTCTTTTTGTTGGTTTACAGAAGTCCTCCTCATCTATCTATTTTCTTGAAAAATAATCTCTCAGACAATATGTTTTGATAACACCTTTCCCGTCCCTAAACTTCTTTAAGAACCTCCCCAACTCCCTACCCACTCAACTCCAAGCCTTCCTTTCTCTTACAACAGTTCTTTGTAGAGTGTAAATATTAATTCTTTGAGTTATGTAAATTCTTCTTTTCACCATCTCTGTGTTTCTAGCAATGAGCAGACAATCTTAACTTCAATGTGGTCTCATTCATCAAACGTTTTTCCTGGTAGCCATCTCTCTTAAAGTCTCCATAGTTTTCTCTTTTCATATGCCCAGGATATCTCTTGCATTTTCTTCAGAAACATTTCAATTCTGTCTTTCACAGAATTGTCTTTTAGCATACCCGAGATTGATTTTATGTCTCATGTAAAGTAGAAACATTTTTTCTTTTTTCCTTTTATTCCTTTGAATAAATTTTGTTGTGCTACCTTAGATTGTCTCAAACTGAATGCTTTATAAAGAACAGAAATTGATTGGCTCATGGTTTCAGAGGCTAAAATCAAGGAGCCAATATTTGGGAGAGATTCTTGAGATATGCTACCACTGGGGAGGAGGTCAAAGGCAGGAGAGGCACCTAAATAGACTGGGGCTCTCCTTTTTAAGGCAGATAGCTCATCCTTTAAATGGCATAGGTCCATAGACTAATCTCTTTAGGGCCCTGTCCCTTAAGACTGTTACAGAGGCACTTACACCTCTGCTCAAGCCTAGAAAGGGAGAATCAAACCACAACAATAAAAATTTACCAGTAGCTCAAATGATTTGATAAAACTTTATTCTTTTCTCACAGATCTACAATGATGTCTCTACCTTAAGCCAGGTTTCTGTATGTGTAAGGATCAATTTCTATATAATTGTTCTTTTGGGATCTATAATTTGTTCTTTTAGTTAATTTATTATCACGCCAATATTATATTGTAAAACCTAGTTTTATAGAAAACATTGGGTAAACGAAGCCTTTTGATTTTTTTTCAAGAATACATTGATTGCTCTTGAATAGGTCTGGCAGAGTAAGTAAGCAAACAAAATTCTATTGGAATTTAATTTGCAGTTTTATTGCTCCACAGATCAGTATAGGGGACACAGCACTTCCTAGATACTGACGTCTGAGTCTAGAGAATATTATGTATGTTTCATTTTAGTTAGATCTTATTGAGTACTTTGTTAAAAAACAATTAGTGGAGGACTTATACATCTTCTGTTAGGTGTTTTCATGATGCTATTGAAAATGGCATCTTTTAAAACGTAACATGAAGACTGGAGAGATAGCTCAGCTATCAAGAGCACCGACTGCTCATGCAGAGAACCCAGCCTCAGTTTCCAGCAACTACATGGTGGCTCACAACCACTTGTAACTCCAATTCCAGTGTATCCAGTGCCCTAGTGTGGCCTCTGGTACTAGGAATGCACATGACATAGAGACACATATGCAGGCAAAACACGCATACGAGGGAAGAGTGAATTTTAAATGGTGGTGAGTTTTCTAAAGTCTGGTTTTTGTCTGTAACAAAAAAAAGTCACTGACTTCTGTAAATCGACTTTATATTATTTTTAGTTCTAATGATTTGCCTGAAAATTGCTTTGGATTTTAGCATGTGCAAAAGTAACGGTTCCAGCTTTTCTTATCTAACCATCAAATGATTTGCTTCTCTTCCTGCCTCCCTATACTGGTTTGTGTTTTCGACTGCAGTATTTTCTTGGGATGGTGATAATAGGTGACTGTCACATGATCAATGGCAAAGGGGAACTCTCAAGAGTTTGCATGTCATGAGGACTTCTGAGAGTTTACTTGCTGAAATCTCTGTCAAGTTGACTAAGCCCACTTATATCTTAAATTACTACTTAAAAAAAACCAAACACATTAATTTGTTCTTAATTTTCATTTATCAAGATAAATGCATTATTTTCCTTCTTTGAATAAGAATTACATTTTTTCTGACATTGAACTACTATTATGCTTCCACAGTATCGGTTTAAACTAGCCCGACCTTTTGCAAGTCCTTTTCCTGTTTTAGAACCGTGCATATCTCTGCCTTATAACATGGTAAGCCGAGTTATAAAGTGGCCCCTTATGATTTAACGTGGAAAGGCTCCCACACACATGGAAATGGTTTTGTGACTGGTAAAACTCTCCAGGGAAGCCATCTGGAGCTGAGTTCTCTTTCATGCAGAAATGTTGCATCTTTTGCTCGATTTCTCTAACACTGACAATGGCTTCCCACTTTGGCAAGGTTATGAATCTACTAGAGAAGTCTATAAACCAACACATGCCATGCATGTATCCACATACAGGACTTCTGAGAGTATACTTGTTGTAATCCTTACCAGGTTGAGCAAACCCACTCATATCTTAAATAACTACTTTAAAGAAAACTGAACAGATATTAATTTGTTCATGATTTTCATTTATCAAGACAATTGCATCAACCCAGTTGTGTGTTTCCCCCTTGCAGCTGTTGTTCTGCACTGCATCCAGATTCATTTAGCTCTGTCTGCTAGTTCTTTGTGTCTCCTTTGCATTGTGTGTAATGTGTTGTTAAGGGAGCCATTAAAGTTTTAGTTTCAAAGTTGGTGGTTTGAGTTTCTAGATTTTTCCTTCTGTTCTTTGTCAAATGTGTTTACTAATCTTTTTTAAATATAACTTAATTCTTAAACTAATTCATCAGTTCTCCGATGATATTAAATGCTATTTGTCTGCTCTTTAAGTATGTACAGCTCTGATTCTGCTACTTTTCTATGCCTGGAGTGGTTTTTTTGTGACAGCTTGCATGGTGGTTTGTTTGTGTGGTGTGCATGTTTGATCGTGGTTTGTTTGTAGAATGTGTATGTTTGATCATGGTTTGTTTGTAGGATGTGTATGTTTGATCGTGGTTTATTTGTATGACATGTATGTTTGTGTATGTCACTATGGAAGCACGCGTGCCATGAGACACATGTGGAGGTCAGAGGACAAGATGGGGAGTCCGTCCTTGTCTTTTACTTTGTAACAAGGTCTCTCATCTCCCCTATCTAGCTAAACGAACCCCCTAGAGATGAGCCACCAACAAACTTTATTATTTCACAAATTAAATAATATATAGAATATCACATATAGATTAAATAGTCCAATATTTGTATTAAAAATAGGCACAGTGAAAGACCATGTATAGTATGAGTCAGTCTATTCTATGTATCCAAATGAACAAAATGTAGACACAGAAGGATTAGCGATCACCTAGGGGTAGGAAGGAGAATAATTGGAAATGCTAATGGAACCAAGACATTGCTTTCTTGGATGACAGAAATGTTTTAAAATTAGATTGTGGAACTCATTGCCCAACTCTGTGAAAATCCTTTACATGGGCAAATTTATTATGTGTAAATCATATGCCATAAGATTTTAAACTTTAACACAATGTGAAGACAAATGATAAAACTATGCTAATAATTCAAAAAATGTCTTTCTTGGAATGGCATTAAATATCAAATAAAAGCAAGAAAGGCAGCAAGAGAGACAGCATGTGGACAGCATGTAGGACATGCTCCATATACCTCTAACTATAATCTTGTGCGTTTTGAACAAGGAGTCCAACATTCCCCTACTCTGTCTCTGTCTCTTACCTCTTGGATATTAGCGTGCTCCACGCACAGCCACTAGGGAGTCTTATTAAAACACCCAAGTGGCCTATAGCAGCTAAGTATTCCTTCATGGTTCCCAAATCCTATCTCTAGCCTTGACCCTCCAGAAGGCAACATTCCGTGTATGTGCTAATCAACTGACATGCACATCCAAACATCTCTACATACGGTCTTTTCTTTTTTTCACTGTCACCAATATCCAATGGGAAAACGGGCAAAGGCAGAACGATTATAGGCAGGGAAAGAATCGAGCACGCTTGGTAGCTGTGAGATAGTTTATAGATCTCCACCGGAGACGGGCACATTCGTCAGTCTGACCAAAGTTGAAACAGTTGTGCCGAGTGTTGGTGAGCTCGTATGACTCAGGTGGAGCTGGTGGAAGAGTGCACTGTGCTTACAGAGGCCGCTCCACAAATGTCATCATAAGCCTTAAATATGTGCACATCAGCCATTGCACGCTTAGACAGGCAGGATAAGAAGTATCTATAAGGGGATGGTTGTTCCGAATTACTTATAATAACAAATTATCCCCTACAGGGAACTCGTTAGGCTATGACACAAACCCTGGAAGAGATAATCACTTCTGAATTAAAACAAAAAAGATACAGCAGGAGACTATGGTGTTTGCAAAGGATTCTGGTTAAGTGTTGTCAGGAGCTGAATATCCCAGTACACAGGCTGAGGCCAGTAGATCACGGTGAGTTCAAGAACATGCCCATAACATGGGTTATACAGTAAGACGTTGCCAAGAAATATTGACAGTTACTTTTGTCTGGTGGGATTATAGGTGATGTTTTTCTCTATATCTTCCAATTTCTAGTTATATTATTTGGCTGTTAGAAAAATATTAAAATCTAGAGCTATTTTCTATTTTGATAGACAAATAAATATTGATTTTATTTTTATTTTTATTTACTATTGAATTTCAATAATTTTTATGTATTGCTTTACAATTTTTATTGTTATGATTGGTTATGTGTGTGTGTGTGTGTGTGTGCATTGCATGGGCACATGCAAAGGCATGTACTTGCATGTGCATGCAAACTAGTATGTAGGGACTGAGTACAACCCTACGCCTGCAGAGGTCAGAGGACAAAACCCAAGTTCTCCTTCCACTTTGGGTTCCAGGGATGAAACTCAGGCCGTCAACCTTGTTCATCAACTGCTTTTACCTGCTGAGTCAGTTTCCTGTTCCTTCATTTCTTCCCCTTACCCCATGGTAAATACTTTTAAACTTTTGTTGGTTCTTGGTGAATTTCATATCACATACCTCAATCCCACTCCTCCCCCCCTCCCTTCATACTCTCTCTCCACGCTTGCAACCTCCCCCCAACAGAGAAAAAATTATTGTGAAAAGTGTAGTGTGTCGCAGTGTGTTCCACAATTCCCTTTGTCCATACCCCTTTGCTTGCAAATGTTCATTGCAATGACTCACTGGTCTGGTTCAAGGCCTCTGTCTCCTGCAACTCTGTTACTACTGGAACCTCACTGAGACTCCTCTCAGATGTCCCGTTATTGACCTGTGTCTTGGAGATCCTGTAGTTTTGGATCTGTTAGACTGGCCCCTTTCTGCACTCCAGAAATTCATCAATGGGGTAGATGTTGGGGAAGGTCAATTCAAAGTTTTGGATCTGGGCCTGAGAGGTTATCTGAGCTGGTCAACCTGCCGGATCTCTCACTCTCACCAGCAATCCTCACAACTAGGGCCAACTCTTCCCTGCTGCCCAGGTGAAGTAAAGGAGACACTCTCCAGAGTGTTGTAGCCCGTAAGGGACATGGCCACTTCTCCCACTCTCATGACCCCAGGGCCAGCTCTCCCGCCTGCCATTGGTAGCAAGGGAGGGTGTGTGTATGTGGGGGGAGCATCTCTCCCTTGCCAATACTGCCACTCAGCAGACAAGATGGGAAGCCAGTTCTTCTATACTCTACCCCTGAGGTTGGTTCACCCGTGCCCCCACCACTGGGGTCAGCTCTACCCTGCTGCTCAGGTGAGGTGCATAGCCTACTCTACCAAGTGCAGCAGGAGGTGAGGGGCAGGGTCAGCTCTCCTGTTGTGATGGCCTTGGGGCTGTGTGTGTCACCCACACCCCTGCCACCAGGGTCAGCTCTACTATGCTGCTCAGGCAAGGTATAAGAATGGCTCTCCCAAGTGCTGCAGCTGGTGAGGGCCGAGGCAGCTGTCTTGCTTTCCTGACCCCTAGGTCAGGCCTCCCACCTGTGTCAGATGGTGAAAGGCAAGAAAGAAGGAGGTTATCTCTCCCAGTGCACACCATCGCATGGGAAACACATGGTAATGATAAATCTCCCATGCTTCCTATGTCCTCTGGACCTGCTTATCTGCAACTACTGCAACGTGCAGGGCCTGATTTCCGGAGAGCTGAAGCTGGGGGCAGGGCGGGCTCTGTCGTGATGCTTAGGTGAGAGGCGGTACCAGCTTTGCACAACCCTCAGATATCATGTCTCCAGGCAGCAGCTCAGACCAGGGTCATCTATTTCATTTTCGGTGGTAACAGATCTCCAGTGTTGCAGAGCCATGAGTCCAGATGTGGCCCCTGTTGTCAGCGCAGGCCAGGACCCCACCTTGGTCCCAGGAGGCGTCACCAGCTACTCACACCAGGCTGTTTCTCACGACCCTAAGTCTCCAGCTCCATCTCTCTTCATTGTGCCCACATCCTTCTTTTTCTTCCCTTCCATTTCTCCACCATTTACTTGCACCTCTTAGTGGTGCCCATGATCTAAGAGTGTCAGGTTGTCTCTGAGCAGACCTATTAGTGATCCCATGTGTGCATGGTGAAGCTGGGCAGGGCTCATTTTAGCATCACCTGCTCCCTTCAGGCTGTGAATCATGGTGGTCATTCGTGTCCGAGTCCCATGGTACCAGACCGATGGTTATCCTGGGCTTGCTCCATCTTAGGCTTCCTCCTGTCCAAAGCTCATGGTTCTGGGTAGGGGTCTTCTAGTCTCTGACTTGCTTCTCATCTTGAGAGCCCATCTGTGCCTGCCTGTTGCTAGACTGGTGGTCTTCTCAGACTCGATGTTTTGTTTTGTTTTGTTTTTTTTTTTTCATGGAATGTGAGGTTACCAAATCATTCAGATGCTCTTAGGTCAGAACACTAAACATAGGTCTAGCCTCTCCCCTCTCTGCCACCTACTGCCACACACATGACACAGCAGCCACACTTGCTATATCTCTAGGGGCAGGTCACTTTAAAAAAATTAATTTATTATTTGCTCATATACTACATTCTGACCTCAGCCTCCCCTCCATCCACTCCCCCGCCCCACCTCTGCCCCAGATTTACTGTCCTCTGTTTCCCTTTAGAAAAGAGCAGGCCTCCCAGGAATGCCAGCCAAATGCAGCGTAACAATCAGATGAGGCGCAAGGCTGAATGAGGCAGCTCAGGAAGAGGAAAAGGATCCCAAGAATAGGCGAAAGAGTCGGAGACATCCCTCTCTCCCAGTGTCCAATGAGACATCAAATGAGGCAACTCAGGAAGAGGAAAAGGATCCCAAGAATAGGCGAAAGAGTCGGAGACATCCCTCTCTCCAGGTGTCCAAGGAGACGTCAAGGTAAAGAAGCACAGCAGGTACAGAGTTGTAATGATGTGTTTCCCGAGGAGGTCTTAGAGTTTGGAGGGAACTCAGCAGAGTGAAGTCTAGACTCGGATTTTGTAGATAAGGACCAGCAAGCCCTGCGGGTTATTAGTGTGTGTTTTGGACAGACCTGTGGCCCGTGTCTGGTTCTCCAGCACACTGGATTTTTCTGTTATAGCTTCTTGTCTTCCTCAGATCGGGTCTGGGTACCTCAGAGATACCTTTCTACAATATGAGATCTTCAAACCAGAGACTTATTTGCGAAGCATTAATACTAATGATTAGTTTTGTAGGTGATTTGAAATTAAATGCCAAATTAATCAAATGTGTGGGGTTAAGAGGGAGAAGAAAAGAGGGCCAGGGGAGAAAGAGAGATAAAGAATGGGAAGAGGGAGGGAGGGAGGGAGAGAGACAGAGGGAGGGAAGGAGGGAGAGATTATAGAACAATTTAATCTGTACAACAGAAGGAGATACTTTGACAGAATTTGGGTGCAATTTCCAAGCTGGGGGTATCTGGACAAGCTACTTAAACCTCTCCATGTACACAAATGGTCACACATGCCTTCTTTTCATCGCTGTAAAGATGATCCATACATGTATCCTCACCTGCTCCTCCAGATCCTGTTCTTACCGGTATTTGAAAAGGCAGATGTATGTCACGCCTTTGCTCTCGTTGTCATGGTTTCTCCCATTATGTCAACTCAGTGGAAGGTGGGCTGTCAAGGTGGAACAGGAGAAGAACGTGTAAATATTTACATACAACCTGCTTCCGAGAACCTGGGGAGGGGCCCTCCTGGAGTGGGGAGCTCAGCTCCCACCAGCCTGAAGACAGGAGTGAGGTCTGTCTGTCATGATAACGGGATAAGATAGTCTTCTGGATGAGGCTCACGATTTACTGGGAGCCAAATAGTGCTGTGTCCAGGACGTGGGGGTGGCGGGCGAAATGTGTGCTAACAAAGAGTCTTGAGAGATGCTTGCCCACCTGCAGGTCTCCTTGTGTGATCTGCCTCTTCACACTGGTGTGGGGCCATCGGTTAGGCCAGCAAAGCTTCCTTGTGAGGGGAAATGGAGGTGCATTGTGCATTCGGGTGCACCTCTGAGGACCATCACACCCTGGAATCCGTTTTCTCCAGTTTTAGGGTCTTGCCTCGGATCCTGTTTGTTTACCTCTTGTCTGATACAATGGCCTCCTTTATCCAAGAGAACAGCTTTCACGGTTTTGTTGTTCATGGTTACCTATGGTCAGGAAATGCAAGATTACATACATAAGTAGAAAGTTTATAATTATGTATCATCCCGAGCAAGGTGATAAAACTATTTATGTTGTTCCAATCTCTGCTGACTAGGGCATGACTTCTCTGCTGTCCTGAGTGTCCACATGGGACACACTTCCAGCTGTCAGTCGCTGAGCAGCTCTGCAGGCTGTCAGACTGACTGTGCTCCTGTTCATGTAACTGCTGTGCAGCCTAACAGGTTCACGAGGCCAGATTCCTCACTACATCTCACCGTTAACCTGTGTTAACGTGCAGTCACATTGGCTGAGCGCTGGACGAAATACTCTGGGAGGAGAAGAAGGAGGAAGAGGGCAAATGTTGGTGTAATTTTATTACAGTATATTATCATATCAAATGTGTTATGCTAACTTCTTACTCTGTTTACTTATAGTTTACACTTTATCATAACTATTTTTGTTTTCGAGAACCCATGTGTAGGTTCAGTACTGCCTATAGTTTCAAGGACATCTAGGAGGTCATGGAATGTGCTCCTGTGGAGAAGGAACATGCGCATTTAACACCCTTTCCTAACAGGCTGTTAAACTCTGATGATGTTAAGTTCCCCTGCCCTCTGTGTGTGTGTGTGTGTGTGTGTGTATGTGTATGTATGTATGTGTGTGTATGTGTGTGTGTATGTGTATGTATGTTTGTGTGTATGTGTACGTGTGTGTATGTATGTGTGTATGTGTGTGTTTGTATATGTGTATGGATGTGTGTGTATGTGTGTGTGTGTATGTGGGTGTATGTGTATGTATGTGTGTGTGTGTGTGTGTGTGTGTGTGTGTGTGTGCACCTTTCTCAGTCCCTTAGTGTTACTTGGTGAATATGATTTCAGGACTAACCATTTAGTATTGGATAACTCACTAGGGCCCATTTCTGGGAAAAACAAACAAACTCTTGCTGCTACTCTCAGTGCTCAGTCATGGTTGTCACTTTTAAGTGCTGAGCCATTAGCCTGTTCATGCACATGCTCTTCTTACTTAAAAAGCTCAGCACCCCAGTTGGCTGACATCGTGTACATGGTACTTATTAACCCTATTATTCCATCCAGACATCCTTGGGCAGAGATTTGGTGACACACTATAAAGGTTCACTGCAAGCTAAAGAAAGGCTGTGAGATTTATGAAACCTTTAGAAGACAGGCGGAAAACTGTGGCCTTCAGGTCAGATCCGACCAATTTTTATGTAACACAGTGACACTTACACATTCTCCATGACAGAGTTCATCTGAGAAATACAGTTAAAGGGTCGTGACACCAATGGGAGGCTTAAAAGCTCAAATAATTGACCCTTTGGCCCTTCACAAAAGAATGTCCAACCTTTGCGCTAGAGGCTACGCTTTGTATAATGGGTTATGGATTCAGAGATCCATGCAGGAAGAGAGGGGTGATGTACTAATGGAAAACTGTTGTCTCAGCTGTGGTTGGTACATGCCTGTAATATCAGCTCTAGGGAGGTTGAGACAGGAGAAGCCAGGCAGACATGAATTTAGCCTGGGCTGAATTAACAAGGGAACAAATAAATCAACAACAACAACAACAAACCCAGAAAGCACAAGTCAGGTTGCTCAGTGGTCAGGGTGCTTGTCACCAAGCCTGATGGTCTGTGTTTGATGCCCCACAGAACCCCACATGGTGAAAGAAGAAAACAAAGCAGTCCTCTACATCCACTAACATGTATACACAGCATGCGTGCACACACACACACACACACACACAGACACACACACACCCTAAAAAAAAGGAAAAAAAGTCCCGAATGGTAATTGACTATTTACATGTTCCTACCAATTAAAAATTTGCATTCTTGCATTTAGTAGTAATTAAGGATCATTGTTTCAGATTAAATTGCGTGAGTAATGTCAGGTTTATAGCCGGAAGGTAGACTAGAGCCCAGCAAGTGCGGCCTCTCCAAGTAAGATTGTTGTAGCAAATGGCAGTAAAAAGAGATGAAGACTCTTTTCTAGAAATAAGGCTGCAGGTCTCAGTGAAGCTGACTTCAAGTCATCAAAGAGCTCTTCCCTCGGGTTTTAGGAGCTCTCCAGTCTATGGTGCCATTGACGTGTGACAGCCACTTAAGGCGATTGAGCTAATAGGCAATCTTCTGGATCAGCTTGTGTTTGCCTCCAGGAGGAGACTGAACCCATCCCCCCTTGTCCCCCTCTTTCACTTCCTGGTGCCATAGAAGGTCTTACTCTGCCACACCACTCTGTGATGTGCGCGTCACCACAGGCCTGAAGCAATGAACCAACTGACAGTGGCCTGTGAGTCAAAGCAAATCTTTCCTTTTTGAGTGTTGTTTTCTTAAAATTTTCAGGAAGCTGACCGATGCAGATGTCTGTCGTCCTGAGGGGATTCATAAAAGCTTGTCGCACACCTAGAAATAATAACATGTGAATGTTTCACAAGGGTTGAGCTAAAGACAGTTCCGGTTTCCAGAATTCTATTATTCAAAGGAGTGAGATCTTAGAGTTTAAAGATCTCCTTCCCCCATAGGCTGCTTTCCTTAGAAACTCCAAAGAGGAGGCTCAAGAAGGTTGGCATAGGGGAAAATCTCCTCGGTGAGGCTCAGAAGTGGTTGGGTCATAATTTCACCTCTGTAATCATATAACACATGCGCACAGCAGGCACCTTAATCTCCCTGAGCCTGGGTGTCCTCCAGTGACAGGGGAACTAGATAATCTCGAAATTCTCCTTTGGTTCCAAAATAATTTTATCCTGGAATTAGCAAGGCCCCTTCTGCTGAAGGGTCAGATTAGTTCAAACAAGTCCTTGCCTTCTCATGCTGCCTCTGGACCCCACCTCAGTCTGAGCCACTTACTTCCTGTCCCTTGTTCCCAGTTTGCTCTCTTGGGTGCTCCAACTTTGGAAGGTAAGCTAAAGCAGGCTCTAGGGTTTAGCCTTTCTTTAGTACCTCCATTGTTAAAATGCTTCCCCAGAAGGAGACGTAAGGAATGTCTATCTCTTCTAAGATACACATGGCAAACTGAGGAACGGAAGCACGACGCTGCCGTAGCTCACTCCCGAAAGCAGTGAGTTTCCTGGGCCTCCTTACACAGCATACATGAGGGGGTACCTACATGGGTGTGGGTGCTCCCCAACCTCAGCTGTGCTTGGGAAGCTTTAATCCAACATGGATAAGAGCTTTCTAGTAGCCACACAGATGGAGCCCCTCTCCCTTAATCTCCCTAGCCCCTCTATACTTTAATACATACATATTTACCTACCTACCTACCTACATACCCACATACATACATGTGTGTTTGTCTATGTACACACTGCATGCATACATGTATACACACACACACACACATACACACACACACACACACACACACAGGGAGAGAGAGAGAGAGAGAGAGAGAGAGAGAGAGAGAAAGAGAGAGGCTCACAGACTCACAGATTCAAGCCAGAGTTGTTTGCTGGTAGGGGGTTTTGCAACCCGCCCCATTCCTCCTGAATGATGCAGTCAATAAGTCTAGCTAGCATAGTTGTTTTGCAAGAAGAGACAGCTGAACTCCTCAACAAGGCTAAGGCTTGGGTTGGAAGACAGGCTCTAACAACAATGTAGAATCCAAAGTGTACTCCAGTCCCAGAAGGTGGGGTCTTAACATTGACCTGAAGATGATGGGCTTCCTTCGCTTAGTGAACATGAAGAATGTTTTATTATCAGGGGAAGAAGTTTCATCTCTTACAATGACATCCATCCATTCTTCTACTGAGGTTCTTTAAGGAAGTTATTTTCCAAAATGATGGTAAAAATGTAACTCTAAAGATACCCGTCACGTGACCGCATTTTTTCCTGTGTCCCATTCATGTAGATATCAAACTCCTTTTGTCCAAACTGTGCTGGTTTGAAATTGTTGTCTTCATTGAGTTGACTGTCAGCAGTTGCCTGTGCTCCACACTACGTGCTCCACACTACGTGCTCCACACTACGTGCTCCACACCACATTTGGTCACATTTCTCATATTAATTCCAAGCAGCCCTAAAAACTGCTGTGTCATACTAAAAACTCCTTTTAGTATAAGGCACGCCAATGTGTTGCCAACTCTAAACTGCTTTTCATCCCAAAGATTAACAAGGCTGCCACATGGTGTTCTTTCTTACAAAACGTTATTGCCTGTGTTGTAGCCCAGACCTGATATGGTGACACTAATCCCAAATGGGCAGGACAGTCCTTAATTCTGTCCTGGGGGAAAGAACTTGAGCTCTCTGCATAAGCCTTTTATTTTAGGGACACCTTTTTTCATCATGGTTTCTATCAGGAACCTTAGTCAGCTGTTAGGAATTTTTCTTCTCTCCTGAAAGATAAGTTCCTTCTCTTTCACTTTGAGACACCCAGAATTCACACCCTCAGTGAATAATCTCCAACATTGATTTAGTTGCTGAATATCCTCCCCAGTCATGTTTTAATTATTCATTAGTAAGCCATAGGAGTTCCAGCTAAAAATGGAGTCTGGCTAGCAGCCCCCCATGAAGCCTTCTCAACTTTCCTGTAAAATGGCTGTGGGGACAGGGGGAGAAAATAGGTACTTTAAAAGCAAAAGGAAAAACAATGGCCAGTGGTAATTTCAAAGGGAAGAAGCTATGCAATTACAAAGAATAAGGTTGAGACACATCTTTTGTTTTCCTCTGTGACACACTGGCAGCTTTACTCTCTGGAACAGAATCCTTTCTACCGAGGAGGGAAGGTTTGGATTCCCACCATTCCACACAACTTCAGACCTGGAGACTCAAGTCTAGTACTAATGAGAGTCTGGGTGTGTGGACACGTGTGGACTGATTTGTGAGGCCGAGAAGACTGTCATATTAGTCTGTATCCAGAAAAATAAAAGATTCCGGGAAAGACTCAGATGGCAGGTCAGGTTTGGCTGCCTGGAGCACTGGTGAAGCCACTGTCACAGGAAAAGCTCTTCCCTTGGGTTGGAAATGAAAACAAAGGAGAAACCATGGTGACAACACATGCTGGGGATGAGGGATTTTATGTGCCCCTGCAGACTCACAGCATCAGGAAATCAGTGTTTGTGGGGTATGATTGGGATTTCACCGGGACAGTTATAGAATATAGGAAGAGCCTGGGCCACATGCTGTGCACACCAATGCACAGCACAGAGCCAAGGAAACTCAGCTCTACCAGAGGACTTCTAGAATGATTTGATTTCCCTGTAGAAGACAAAAGAGAGAACACACACACACACACACACACACACACACACACACACACACACACACACATATATGGCTGCCTGGTTCCCCTGGAGAAAATACTAAAACAAATGGAAGAAACACAATAATTAAAGAAGTAACAGGAAAAAAAATTCATGAACAGAAGTAAGACCCAGATTGAAAAAAATCATTGTGTTCCAGACAAATCAATGAACAAAGGCACACATGATGATGTATCCTGGCAACAGTTTTAATTCACAACCATAAGAAAAATCTTTTATAAGTATTGAAGCAAAAGAAACAGAGTACCTAAAAATATAACAAAAGTCTGGCTGTTCTCTGGCTTTTACTCTAAAGGTTTAAATTTAGAAGAAAGTGATGTATTGTATGCAAAGTTTTGGGAATCAAAGTTGTAAGTTGCTGCTTTTATACCCAGCCTAGTCGTCTTTAAACTGTGGAACTAACAGAGAAACATCTAGACATCCAGGGACTCAGTAGTGATTATCTGATTATCCTCCTCGAAAATGACTTTCAGAAAAGGAAGCAATGAGAGACTTAGTGCACTGCTTAGATTGCCCTCAGAGTTGAAACCAATTAAAATGGGGGCGTACCCACATCTACATCCAGAAAAATAACTTCTGTCATTTTTTTGAGAACTGAAATTGAAAAGAAAATAGAATTAGAAAGACATGGAAAAAAAATCTTATCCATTTTGCAAGGAATCATACAGGAACGATTAAGAAGCTCTGAAGATATCAAGATGAAAGAATAAGTTGGTGTTACTAAATTCAGATAAACTTACTTTAAAGTTTAGTGTTTTGCGTGCGTGTGTGTGTGTGTGTGTGTGTGTGTGTGTGTGTGTGTGTGCACCACATGTATGCAGTACCAACAGACACCGAAAGAGGGCATCAGGTCTCCGGAACTGAAGTAACAGTCTGCATCATGGCTGCTGGACCTGAGCCTGGATCCTCTAGAACAGCAGGTCCTTTTAACTGAGCCATCTTTCCAGCCACAGTAAGACATGTTTTACAAGATGAGAACTCTCAAGGTGTTTTTTTTTTTTAATATATGAAAATTCAGCTAAGTTCTATTTGTAGGAAATATATCTAAAGTGATATAAGGACTTTAAAAACAAAAATGAATAACCTTATTATAATAAGGAATATAATTCTAAATATACTTAAGCAGACAATAACATTTATTTAAGGCATTCAGTATAAAGCTGTTCAAAATTTAAATTAAAGTTATTGATTTATAGATTGTATTGAAAGCTTCATTAAGAAGGAAACTTATTTCATTTTCTATTCGAATATATAATATTACTTTTACCCACTTTTGTTGAAACATATGTGGCTATTTTAGACTTTAAATGTCACAGTTTTACATAAATCTATGTTTACTCTTGGTCAGTTGGGCTTTGTGTCACTCTTTGAGATAGGACGTCAACATGCAGCCCCAGCTGGCTTGGGACTTGCTGTGTAGATGAAGCTGGTTTTCGAACTCACAACAATCCACTTGCTTCGGCCTCATGACTGTCATCATTAACTGTGAAAAAACAAATTGCTGCATAAATGTGTAGCAGAAATTTTATAAATTGCATTTTGACCTCAACCAATTAGATAGAAACTAACAATTGCATTTGAATTTAAAAAACACTTTAGAATTAAAGAGAAAATTCTAAAATCATACTTGTGTTAAGAAACTGTGAGTGTGCCTTAGACAGCAGACTTCCTGTCCAGTACTTCCAAATTTTCTGAAACTCAGCCCTTTCTCATTAATAAGATTCAGTTAAGGATTACTTAAAAATAATTTCTATTGAGGTATGTTTCGTATGTAATAAAATATCAAGTGGAATTTGATTCATCTTAACAAAGTATGAATTTGAAGTACGGATTTTACTTTATTACACAGGGACATAGTATTCAAAATGGATTGGTAAATTACACCAGCTGTGATGAGAATTTTAGCTGCTTCGAGTCTTTGCCAACATTTGCCATTTGCTTTAAAGTGGTTTCTTCTTCTTTTTTCATTCTAATGAGTAAGATAAGGCATCCCACCATGGATTACATTTACATTTTCTCTAAGGACTAATGAGACTGGGCACTTTTCCATGTGCTTATTAGCTGTTCATATATCAAACCTCAATGTTTATTTATTTAATTTCTGATTTATAGGGGGATGTATGTGTATTGTAAATACATTCAGATGTGTGCTGTAAATGCTGTTTTCCTGTCTATAGCTTATCTTTTCACTCACGGTTATCTTTCGATAATCATACGTTTTGTTTAGATAAAGTCAGTTCAGTGATACTGTCTAATTAGTGATCTTATGTACGTGTTACCACGTGTGTACATATGTTTATATATTCATGTGTGTATGGGTACACATATGGAGGACAGAGATTGGTAGTGGATGGGCAGCCATCACTTTCCACCTTATCTCAAGAAGCAGCATCTCTCACAGAAGCTGGAGCTTTCTGATTGCCTTAGCCTGGCTGACCTGCAAGCTCAAGGGAATCCTCCTGTCTCCACTAGGATTATAGGCATGCACCTCCGAATGCTTTTTGTGTGGATGCTAGGGATCCAGCCTCAAGCTCTCCTGCTTGTGCCTCCCATCACTGACTGACTGAGCCACCTCAATGACCTGCTTTTCTGCCTATGCCAGAGTTACGGGAATAGTCTCCTGTGATTTATTCTAGAGGTGGTAACCGTGTTTGACATTAGGAATATTGCATGATCATTTTAGATGTAGTTTTGTGTGAGGTAGGGTTTGAAATCCAGGGTATTTATTGCAGTATGTGGCTGTCACAATTCTCACGGTCACGGCTTCTTTCTTCCATGTCATCTGTCTAACATGTCATGGCATATTGTTGCAGCAGCCATAGTAGGTCTATCTGTGGGTGCCTTGTGATTCATTGATCTTTTTACCTTAGGTACTGTTGAGCTTTATAGTAAGTCTGCCTCCCTCCCTCCCTCCCTCCCTCCCTCCCTCCCTCCCTCCTCCCTCCCTCCCTCTCTCCCTTCCTCCCTCCTCCCTCCCTCCCTCCTTCCCTCCCACCTCCTCCCTCCCTTCCTTTCTCCCTCCTCCCTCCCTTCCTTCCTCCCTCTTCCCTCCCTCTCTCTTCCCCCTCTCTCCCCTTCTTTCTTCTCTCTTTCTCCCCTCCCTCCCTCCCTCCCTCCCTTCCTCCCTCTTCCTACCTATCTTTTATTATTGACATTTTTTGCCTGTAGCTCATATTGGCCTTGAACTGCCGACAGTTGTCCTGCCTCAGCCCAACTGCCGAGAGCACAAGTGTGTGTCACTACAGCCAACTTAACAGTAAGTTTTAATAGCAGGCATTGTAATCTTTTTAGACTTTGTTCTACTGTTTCAACCATTTTGACTACTTTTGATTGCTGTGGTTTCATATACGTTTTACAATCAGCTCGAGCTGTTGGATTTAAAAAGGATCCACTTGGTTTGATTTGACAGTTATCTAAATCTTTATTTCATTTTGGAGAGAACTGAAAACATTGTTGAGGTTTCCAAACAACAAACACGAATTATATTTCTGTCTTTTTATTTCTTTTTTAAATTTCCCTTAGGCGCATTTTCAGTATTCAGTGTAGTGAGAGGTCTGTTGTATTTTTTATAAAATATAATTTACCATTCACTACTATATAGAAATCAACCAATCTCTATATATTGATGAGTATATTGTGTGTCTTAATCAGGTTTATCACTGTTATCATGAAACAACATGGGGAGGAAAGGGTTATTGGGCTTTACACTTCCATATCACTGCTAATTATTGAAAGGAGTCAAGGCAGAAACTTAAATAGTCCAGGAACCTGGAATCAGATGCTGGTGCAGAGGCCTTGGAAGGGTGCTGCTTACTGGCTTGCTTTTTATGGCTTGATCAACTTGGTTTCTTATAGAACCTGGACCACCAGCCCAGGGGTGACCCTACCCACAATGAACTAGGCCCTCACCCGTCAATCACTAATTAAACAGTGCCATCCAGTGTTACCTGCAGCCAGTCCTTATGGTAGCGTTTTTCTCAACTGTGTTTTCTTCTTCTCAGATGACAATAGCTTGTGTCAAATCAATATAAAAGTAACCTTGCTGTAATCAACGTACAAGATTGTAGGGATGGCTCTGAACATTTGCTCCTCTGGAGGACTGGGGTTTGGTTCCCAACACCCACATCAAGTGGTTCACAACCACTTGTAACTCCAATTCTAGGCTTTACTCATACCTACATTTACATAAAAAACAGACAAAAGTTCAAAACTCACATATACACATAAAATAAATAATAAAAAATTAAATCAACTTCCTATCTCTAATATTATTTTTGGATAGTCTTAGAACTTTCTACATGCCAATAAAGTTAGTTTACTGTATATTAATCAACACAATTACATATTACTCTCTTCTACAATAACATCACTTTTTAAAAACACGTTTGGGTTTTCTTTATACTTAAAGTCTGGAGAGCTTTCTGCATGCAAATTTTTATAATTACCAATTTGTATAGCATATGGTGACACACTGGTTTTCCATTTGTTCCCCCCTGACCAAAACTGTTGTTCATCTTTGAACTATGGCTTAATTTGAAAGCATACTGAAGGTATTCATTTGCTTTTGCTTTTGGGACAAATTAATATTTTTCTATCATTAAAGTACATAGCAAGATTAAAACTCAAAAAAAAAAAAAAAAAAAAAAAAATTCAGCCATTCCCAGCAAGCTGTTAAATGACATTTCCTGCAGATTCTATTTCCATGCATCCCAGATATAGTGAGGGCAAAGGCAGATCATAAGAATAATTCTATCCAAGAAGAGCCCGATGATCCTCTAAGTTGACAGGTTTACTTGTAGCAGCGTAGGTGAAGGGTTACTTACTGAAGCGTTGGTGGCTCCTGAGCAGTTGTATTATTCTTCCACAACATGGTTGGTGATTGGTGGAAAAGTCCTTCCTATCACAAGTGATGCTCGTACGATTTCAAATGATGTATGATTCAGGAATAACTTATACCCACCTCCACCACAGAGTCTCTTCGTCTTCAATAGTTGTTCACTGCTCATTTAACCGTGGGGGGGAACCTCTTGTAAGTCTTCTGATTCTTATAATCTCATGACTCCTTGCTTCCCCCCATCAGATGATGTTTTAGTCTGAAGAAAATAGCCACATGACATTCTATCTCCTCTTCCGTCTCTTACATTCCTTCCACTTCTGCTGGAGTGTTTCTGACATTGGGTGGTATAGATGTGATTATTTTAGTCCATTTGGGGCTGAGCATTGGGCTTCTATGCCACACCAGCAGAAACCTGTTCTAGCCAGTTTGATTGATGATAAGTCTCTGTAATAATACTACACGCTACAAGATGAAGCCTCTTGAACCAATAGCAGAAACATATGCCTATAAACACAGATGTTTAGAAGGCAATTTCTTAGATAAATTATATCCGTTTAATAAAAGGACAGGAATGGCCTTCTCATTGGGGTCTATGACTATTCCTGTCACAGCATTTTTCTTTGACTTATACTATGAAACACATGTTCTCTCCTATAGAACCTTAACTGCAGTCAGAGAATAGTTGGTTGTACCCTAAATAACTGTGCCACTCTTACACAATCAGGCACATCTTGGTTTTTCAAGCTAATAACTGAGCTATTGCTGATAATTCTCCCATAGAAAACATTATGATACCTTCTGGCAGTATGGATGGCAGCCAATAGGGAAAAACCACAGTCCTAGCTTGATTTCTATGTGTCTTACAACTGAATTTAACGTGACATCAGCAATAGCATTATACAGTTTGATTTTAGTGTGCAAACTAATGTCAGTGGTAGGGGTTTGGTTCATATGTAGGACCTTCCTGGCTAAAAGCTCAAAAAATAGCTTATCAAGTACTGGGGTTTATATCCAAAATCCTCACAGCTTCTTTAGATGCATTTTTACACCCACACAGGGTGCCTTCATCCAAACTCCTTAACTTTAACCTTTACTGTCCTTCTAGATGCTTTTCCAAATTGGTAAGACAATCTAGGGCTTGTATACAAAATGGGATTTTAAAGATGGAAAACAGGCTAACAAAGCAAGGGCGTCACCCTGTCCCATGATAAGTAGTGAGGGTGTGGAAGTCACCTCTGGGGAGTATTCTGAGCATTCATTCTAGGCAAATGCCAGTGGCCTTAAGATTCAGCAGATAAGAAATATTAATGAGGCCCAATATAACATGAAGAGATCTCGGCACACGCACTACCTGTTCTGCCAAAAGAGCAAGGTGAGTGCGGTGGCACAGATGGTGAAACTGCTCCATTCAGTCCTCCCAATAGTCCACAGTCATTCTCCACAGGCGGTAGCCCCTCATGTGCCATGTACCTAAATAGTACGCCAATTGTCCTCAGTGCTAGGATTAGAGTCACGTGCCATCATGTCTTTTCATTGGTTCAGATTATGCTTTCTTTTCTCAAGGAGGGATGGAACATTACTCAGTTTCTCTTCTTACACTGTCCTTAAAATGACTCCCTCTTTTTGTCCCATGTCCCACAGACTCCCAAGTGAGAGGGTCCTTTTTGTTTCTTGTTTAAAACTCATGTAGTTCAGAAGCAAATTTTCTACTACTTGTAATACTTCCCTGGGTTGGGTTACTATCAAGGACCCAGTCTACATGTCGAATCATGGACTTCCTTTTTTCTATACGTTAACCCTGGGGTGTGTCCACCACTTCCGAACTCCTTCACTCTTCTTTGCCCAATTCTTACCAGGGACTGAGGTTTTTGGATGTTAGGAAGGTCTTTCTAACACAGGTCAATTTTGTCTCTTCCCATTGTGGCCCACCTGCTCTAAGAAATGACGAGCCAAAACTCATGACCTTTACTCCAGTTTTCTTGCTAATTTAGAGGTTAATAGAGAGGGTATTAGCCTCTAAATTGCATGCTATCTCCCCTAACAACCATGTTTCGTGTTGAAATTTCTCTCTTACATGAGCAAGTTTGTTCTGGGCACACCACAGCTTCAGACAGATGCACCATCTCATCACCTGTAAGAGGGGCCATGTGACTGTCATCATGCCCTGATTTTGATGGCACCCCATATGTGGAACTTTGCCAGGAGCATGAGTGAGCTGTGACCTACAGGGGCATGGAAAGCCGAATCACTGGAAAGTCCTGTTTCTGAGTAACTTGCAAGTGCCAGCTCTACCAGGAAGCCTCTTCAGTTTTTATTTGCACCCTGCAGAACCCAAGGGACCCTCATGAGTAAGGTTTATCATCCTATTGAGTCTTATAATTTGTGTGTGTGTGTGGGGGGAGAGCCTCTCTTCCTCAGAGAAGCTTTAATGGGGAGGAAACAGCTCCACAAAATTGAAATTCTGCTTCCTCTTGTCAATTTCTGCTACATTTACTCGTTCATCTTATATGGGCATAAGACTGTCTGAACAGACACAAAACATTTATTTTGATGTAGTTATAAAATATTATACTTTGACTCATTTTTAAAATGAAAGTGCAGAAATAATCTTAAGCTTAATTTGAACCTTATCTTGATAAATGGTGCATTTGAGGTGACAATTAGAAGGACAGCACAGCCTTCCGTGCACGGCTCCAATTATACATTATATATCATGGATGACTGACATGACTGTGTCTCATATCTACTAGATCATTCATGCTACAGAAAGTTTAAAATAGTTAAAATAGTACCAATGAATTATAAAATGGAAAAATTGAGGAACCACCTAATAAACTAAAGAGCTTTCTTCTAAGAAATGGCAAAAAGTCAAAATTTTTTGAAAGTGTTTTTGAGGAAATGAAAATCAGATATGAGGTTATTAAAATAATCATTGACGCAGGGCATGTAAAGTTTTAAAATATCTGTATAAAATAAATAACTTTCTAGGAAAATAAAATATTAACACAATTATCTGGAAGAGAAAAGGATAAACCAAACCTTCAGGAACCAAACAATGAAACCTGACAGCTCACTCCTGACAGGCTTGAATCTGACAGACCTGCAGACAGTCATTTAGCTAATGATTAATTTCTATGTATAAACTGCTTCACAATCCATGATGGTAAACTTCTCGATTTCATAAGCTAACATAGCAATAACAGTTGCTATGGGGGAAGATTAGAAAAATCTTAGGAATATTATACTGGATAACAACTATTTTTATTTAAAAATTTAAAGGAAGTTTTAAAATATAGCTGCTGGCAACAGGCAGATGGCTGTTTTGTTTGCTTACATCAAGCTCAGCACTGGGCTTCTTGAAATGTAGAAAAAAGTTGAACACATGGTAGGTTGGTGGAAGAATCAGACTCGATCTTTGTAATTTAAAAAAAAATAATCCATTTTGTCATAATGAACTTACGGGTCAATATCATGTACAATGTTACATGCACATAAGCATGTGAGCATTTCCTATGTCTCTGTATGTATGTATATGAATGAGTGTGCAAGCGCTTTTTGTGTAAGTGTGCGCTCACCTTAACAGTCCAGAAGCACCGTGTTTAAATCCAACGCATGCCTAAAACAGCATCCATTATAGAAACCTATAGATGCCGAACCCACAGTGGGAGGAAGCTTTCTGTACACAAACGCCCTTCTCCACCAAGGCTCAATCGCTTCTCAGGCCAGCTTTCCGTGTGGGTCCAACCTCAGCCACCCACCTTAGCAACAGTTGTGCTATTTTTCATGTCGTCCATAATGTCCTTAAGTGGTGGCTGTTTTATTATTTCTTTTAACCAGTGGTAATTTTTATTCTCTAATATATTACATTGTTGGGTTGGGGTGGAAGTGGAGAAAGCTCACTTCAGACACGGACGCTTATAAATGAAAGCTTTATTTTCTGAGCACTCGGCGAGGCAGCCGGATGTGGCCTTGAAGAGAGACTGTATATTTGTATAGGATGGAAACACGAAGCACGCGTGGGTAAAGTGGACCGTGCCGCCGGCCAGAACTGGTAAGGTTGAGGGAACCCAAACCCAGTGAAAGCCAGAATTGAGAACAGTAGGAATGAGGCCAACTCCCTGCCGAACCAACCTGCCTCCTCTTGAACCTTGACCCCCGCCCCCCACTGAAAGAACCATGACAACCAATCACATAGGGAAACACCCAAAGTCCTTCCCCGTGCAAATAGAGCATCGCTAGCACCTCAAACCGAGCCAATGAGAAACATCTACCCCTGGATCCCATCCTCAACCCAAACCTCTCAATGTTTATAAAGTCCCTGTCTAAATGGAATTAAGTGAGCAAGTTACTTCATGAACAGCTGTCTGGGAGCGGTTGTTTACTGAGCTGTGACACTCTGGGAAGAGTTTTCTGTCCTGAATCAACCATCGCTGATCCTTAGACCCGCCTGCCAGGGGCTGCCACTGCCTGTGCTGCTGTCACTGGTGCCTACACGATAAAAGGTAAGACCTGGGACCCCACATGTGTTTTCCTGCTGAAAGCTGTGATACTTCGGCCATTTCTGGCCAGACCAGACCAGAGATCCCTGGAACCTGTTTGCCCAGGGTCTCAGAGGACAGCTGTGGGCAGTGGGTGGAATGTTGCATTGACCAATCATATTTTGATACAAGGAATTAAACAAAGAACTTAACACTCCCCTCTTCACTCCCTTTACTGGTTAGCAGACAAACATAAAACATCCAAAGAAGCAGCGTGGGAGCTGGGTTCAGAGGCCTGGGAGCTAGAACTCAGTTTTGATCCTGCCAGCAAGATGGAACTCGTTCCTGAGATGGCTGAACTCTTGAAACTAACCCCTAACAACATATTGTAAGTAATATATCATGTATATAATTTGGGGGTTTCCATTTAGAATAAGTATCTAACGTTATGAACATAAAATTAGGTTGGCCGAAGTTCTGGAGGCATCCCTGAAGAGGCAACCTTCAGCCTCTGTCCTCAGCCCCGTCAGATCTCCAGGCTCTTCGTGGTTGGCTTTGTCAGTGGGATATACAGCTTCAAAACTATCACACCGATGGTTCTGGTTAAACTTGGGGCCACAAAACAAATAGACAGGACTGTGGGAGAGAGAGATTTGTGGAAAAGAAGGTAGGGGATAGACAAGTGGGGGAGAAAATAGAAGAGTAATGATTGTGCATTGCACATAGGTATGAAATTTCCAAATAATATCACTCATTTAAAAAACATACTTAATGCCCATTTATATAAATGTTAAAAGATCTCTGTACATATCTTGTAACAAGGCCAGACTTCCAGTGGAGGAATTGGTACACCAACTCAGCCACAAAACCTTCAGCCTATAATTTGTCTTGCCTGCAAGGCGTTCTGGGGTAAAGGGGGCACAGAAATCGTGGGAGTAGTCAACCAGTGACTGGTCCAGCTTGGAGAGGGGCCCACCCCTGACACTGCTTGAAGTGACAGGAACCGGAGACCGGATAACCCAAAGATCAAGGAGAGAACTGAACTGGCAAAGAGAAAAAAGTAAATAAAGTGATTCTTAATGATATTCTTGCTATACTCATAGATTGGTATCTTGCCCAGTTGCCATCAGAGAGGTTTCATTTGGCGACAGACGCAGAGACCCACAGCTAACATTAGAAAGGGCTTGGAAAAATCCCGCGGAAAAGAGGGAGGGAGGGTAGAGGGGTCTAGGACATCACAGGAAAACCCACAGAATTAAGTAACCAGAAGTCATAGGGGCTGACAGGACAACCAGGAGGCCAGCTTGGGTCTTTCATATGGGTTTGACCTGGACACCCCCCCACATATGTTACATTTGTGTACCTTCATCTTGTTGGACTCCCAGCAGTGAGAATGAGGCTGTCTGACTCTGTTGCTTGCTGTTGGGACCCTTTCCTCCTGCTTGGGTTGCCTTGACCAGCCATCATAGGAGGAGGTGTCTAGTCTTACTGCGGCTCATGTTTGCTTGATATCCCTGGAGACCTGCCTTCCTCTGAGGGGAAATGGAGGAAGAGTGCACTGAGGGGAGATGGGGTGCGGGGAAGGACTGGGAGGAGAGGAAGGAGGAGAAACTGTGACCTCATAATATATGAGAGAATAAACTGAGAAAAAAATAACGGTAGTTAAGTAGGCTTTAAAAAAGCTCTGTAAGTATACATGGAAGAAACGGACACACAAAGAACCCCTCCCACAGGATCCAGGAGTGAGGGAGGAAGCCTGACTATGGGTCCATTGTTGGAGCTGGGAACTGAACTCAAGGCCTCTGCAAGAGCTTAACCCAAGTCATCCTTACAGCCCCAGAAAATCTGCTCCTTACCTAGAGTTCTGGTTAAGATGTCTCTGTGCCTTTACTCTGCTCATTAAAAAATAAAGAGCCCCTTTCACTTCCCTGCAGCCAGGCTTCTCCCTCACTGCTCCACCAAACCCACTCCTGTGAAGTCTTCTGAGTCGAATCCTGTGGCAGTTTCTCAGTCCTCATCCTTAAAGTCAGCTTTCAGATGTCCTCTCTGCCAACGCTGCCCTCTGAACGCTGCTCCTCCGTGCGAGTGTCTGACCTCGCTTGGTGTTTTTCCTTAAGCTCGGTATCTCTCATGCTTTTGTTCACTTCTTTTCCTAGTTCTTGTCATCTGCCATCTCATAGCTGCCCCAGGGGCTTTGCTCACCCCTGTGGGTATGAGTGTCCATACTTAGTTTCCTGCCTGCCAACGACCAGACATCTTTGTGTCAACTCTGCGAACACTCCACCATGATCACATCCCATCCCATTTCTAAGAGAAACGTGCCTTTAAGCTACAATTTTCTTTCCCTATTGTGATTTTACTTCACTTTCAAGGTCAAGATGAGAATTACATCCTTTATGAGATGCTCCTCTCAGTCTGTGGAACTGAGTCTGTTGCTTGAGATGCATCTTTTAAATGACATCATTTTGATGGATTTCTGTTCTGTTGGGTTCTGCCTGCATCCCTGTGATTTGAGAGGTACGTGGAGGCAGAGACTAGCCTGCTCCTCCTCTTCCCTTCACCCCTCCCTTCACCTGTTCACCTCTGAGCATAAACTCTTGCAGACAGAGGAGCAGCCAGAAATGGTTCTAATTCTGGCTTCTGAATTTAACTAGAACAGGAGGTAGGGCTTGGTGCATCAAATAGGTAGTTTTAAAACACATAAAAGAGAGTGTTCTTCGACACAGCAGGGAGTAGACTTGTTACTCATCTAGGTAGAATACAGATGAAAAGAAAAACACATAGAATTCAACCAGATTTAAGTAAGTTTAGAGAGACACATAATATGTTACCAAGGGAAAATGGGGGCATGCCTTACCTTTCAAGGGGAGGCCACGCTTAACAATGACCAAGGTTGCTCAGGACTGTCCTGGCTTACACAGCACATCCAGTTACCCACAGATTTGGCAATCATTCAATTATTCCACTCAATTCAGATCACCAAGCTGGCTAATCCATGATTTCCACTTCACTGCAGTCTCTGAAGACACAGACACTTGTCCACACCCAGAATGAATCCAAGCTGAGGTACACCACAATTAGTTATTTGTTTCCTGTTACATCTGAACCTTGTGAGATTCAGCCACCTCCTGGGAACCAGCCGTCTGGCAATGAGGCATGAATAAAACAGAGAGGGTTCCAGCTGGCGTCACCTGCTGTGTTTTGCTTTATTTCTCTACACAGATTTCTAGACTTCTGAAATCCAGGGGCTGCTCTCAAGAGGGCATGTGTCACATGGGCTGGGCCTTCGAGACCTGGTTATGTTTTTGAAATTTCCTTCTTTTCTTTCTTTTTCTCATTCTCTCTCTTTCTCTCTCCTTCCTTCCTTCCTTCTTTCTTTCTTTCTTCCTTCCTTCCTCTCTCCTTCCCACTTTCTCTTTTCTTTCTTTCTTTCTTTCTTTCTTTCTTTCTTTCTTTCTTTCTTTCTTTCTTTCTTCCTTCCTTCCTTCCTTCCTCTCCCCTCTTTTCTTCCTTCCTTCCTCTTTCTTTTCCTCTTTCTGTTTTCTTTCTTTCTTTCTCTTTCTTTCTCCCTTTCTTTCTTTCTTTTTTCTTCCTTCCCTCCTTCCTCTCCCCTCTTTTCTTACTTCCTTCCTCTTTCCTTTCCTCTTTCTGTTTTCTTTCTTTCTTTCTCTTTCTTTCTCCCTTTCCTTTTTCCTTTTTTCTTCCTTCCTTTCTTCCTTTTTGAGGCTCAGCTTGCTTAGATGATGGGCCCAGAACTGCGGCCCTCAGATTTTGCGGCTGGCTCAGAACTCTGCTTGCCTTCACATTTGGTACCCGTCCAGGTACGATGACTCTTCAGAATCTAAAAACACTTTTGATTAAAATCCCACCTTTGAAGATCATCTGTGCTCTGACAAGATTTCTGTCTTGTTCCTTAGTATGGCAATGTGTGTTCAGTTTTACCAGGTGTTGTTGCTAAGAAGTGTTGGTCTTCACTTTGTGGCACCCCATTGAGAGTGCATGGATAATCTTTTTCCATGTTTCTTCTATTGTCTTGGTTAAG
Organism: Micromys minutus; assembly: GCF_963924665.1. Lineage (NCBI taxonomy): Eukaryota > Metazoa > Chordata > Mammalia > Rodentia > Muridae > Micromys > Micromys minutus. The sequence continues at coordinate 35,260,274 of NC_137963.1, forward strand.
ACTCTTGGATACCCTGCTTGTCTCTGAAGGCCTGAGAAGATTGTGATTTTTGTCCTTATGGGGTTACAAACCTCTTCAGCTCCTTCAATCCTCTATCTAACTCCTTCATCCTAGAGACAGCAAACTTAAATCTTGTCTTCTGAGAGGTTCTGCCAAATCATGACAAATAGAGGTGGATAGAACTGAGAATGAGATCCCCAGTGGAGGAGTTAGATAGAGGATTGAAGGAGCTGAAGAGGTTTGTAACCCCATAAGGACAGTAATACCAACCAACCAGAGCTCCTAGGGACTACACCACTATCTAGAGTACAAATGGATGACCCCATGGTTCCAGCTGCATATGTAGGGAGGATGGCTTTATTGGGCATCAATGGGAAGAGAAGCCCTTGGACCTGGCAAGGTTTAATGCCCCAGTGTAGGGGAATGTCAGCGTGGGGAGGGGAGGGGCTCCGTGGGTGTGGGTACATCCCCACAGAAACAAGGGGAGGGAGGATGGGATAGGGGGTTTATGGAGAGGAAACTGGGAAAGGGAATAACATCTGAAATGTAAATAAAATATATCCAATTAAGAAAATTGTTTGAAGCTTCTTTGAAGCATAACCTTGTTTTCCCTGAATGCAAGCAATGGAATTTTTGTTGCTAACCATATATAACCTGTGAAATTATGGCCATCAGGAAAGAAATGAGGTAGAAGTTCTGAGCAAAGCAAAACCCATGCTTCCTTCTGTCTCTTCCAGTCACGTGGACCAAACCAACCTTGTCAGAGCTTGAGCCATTTAGAGTTATGTTTACTGCTGCTATTTAAGACACAGAGTAATCATGAAAGCCCAACATATGATTCAGAAGGTATGTTACATGTTATGCTCAGGGACAGAAGGGCAGAAAGGTCTCTTTAATGTATGTAGGGGGGCAATGTGGCCTACAGGAAACATAGGCTCTTGAATACATGGTTCTTAAGAACTCATTCAAATTTCCTAGAGCACGTTTGAGGAATATCCCTATAGGATTTGATTGCCACAGGGTTTTTATTAGCAACATTTTTACAGATATTTTTATTGTGATTCACTACTTCTCCATGTCTTTTAATCTAGGATATGTTTACTGTTTACTGACCTTGATTTCTGAGGAGCACTTTGCCTGTTTTGTCCCCAAATGCTGGGGCAATGATGCATAGAATTAATGTCTCAAACTCCTCACCTGAGGTTGGGTACTACAGTCTTACCTTTGAGAGCTCTGTCAAAGGAAGGTTGTCTACCACCCACCCCTGCCTCTGTGGTATGTCTCCTTTATATTTAGACCACTCTAGCTAGCTTCAGCTGTAATGAAAGCAAAATTTAAAAAGTGTAAACAGCTAAGGCTAAATACTTTTGATTTAATTAAGGTTTGAATAAAACTGGCACTGTCTGTTCTAATTTTGAATTGTTTTGCCTTTGTCTTCACTTTGCTGTGAGGCTATTGTTTCTTTTCCTCATGCTAATTCTTGAGGCCGACTCTCATTCTGTGCATTTGTCTTCAACCTTTTGTATGAATTGCTTTGCTGAATCTTAGTACTTTGGAAAAAGAGTTTATCTATGTACCTGTCTTCTCTCTCTCTCTCTCTCTCTCTCTCTCTCTCTCTCTCTCTCTGTGTGTGTGTGTGTATGTGTGTGTATGTGTATGATTGCACACATCTGTCAGCATTTATCAACTACATTTATCTATCTATCATCTACCTACCTATTACAATCTACCTATTACTATCCATCCATCCATCCATCCATCCATCATCCATCCATCCATCCATCCATCCATCCATCCATCCATCCATCATCCATCATCCATCCATCCATCCACCCATCCACCCACCCACCCACCCACCCACCCATCTATCCATCTATCTATCTATCTATCTATCTATCTATCTATCTATCTATCTAGATGTAATTTATTTTTCCCTGGGACAATCAATTGCTGATACAGATTTTCTTAGCTACAAGATTAATTTTTGTGTTGAAAGAACAAGATTACTGCATCCGGCATAAACTTCATGACTACCATTTTCCAATCAGATAGAACTGTAACAATATGATGTTACCCCCCTCAATTCGCATACCTGATTTGGGAAAAGGGAACATGGCCTTTAGATTTCAAACCTATATTTGCAATTTAGAACTGTACCCTGTTAAGGTCATAACCTCTGAAACTCAAATCCATGTAAACATGGCTCCCAGGATGGTTGTGAGCAAAAGTGGACCCAGTAAACTTCATTTTGTTTACCTCTCACTTCTCTTCTCTGAGGCTTAAATGTGGGGCTAAAATTATTTGCACAAAAATACTAATTAATATAATTTAACCACGTAACAACTTGTTACACACTTTAAGGTCTATCCTCAAAAGAATGATGCCTAATTCTTAGGCTTAAATATAAAATTCACTGTGTGTATTAATTGCCCTAGAATATTGAGAAAACTGATAGCCAAAAAATGACTGTTATTAGTGATTTCTGATAAGGAACAGAGGGCACAGGAATTCCAGGCACTTGGAACGAGCCAGGATGCCAACTGTCTATGAGAAGAGCAGAGTGTGTCCCTACCCTCATCTCCAATGTTAGAAGAGCTTCCTGGACACTGACATAATTCTAAAAATGAAGTTCTGCTGCAGTTTGGAAGTACTAAAAAAATAACAGTGGGTGTTCAGAACTGGTGTGGTTTTGCTCGGGCTAGGGAAATTCCTTTCTTTTAACTTTTTCTGTGTCTTCTGACTCACACTAATCCTAAAGTGCTGCAGGTTTGACACAGCAAAGAATCTGTCAAATGTTATCAAATGGTCTTTGTGGGTGATGTCTTAGAAAATGTGGTCTAGATTACTTGCTCTCTTCTACTTTGTTTGTATGTTTAAGCATGTGTTTGTGTGTGGGCATGTACACAGGTTGTGGGTCCCATGGAGGCCAGGAGGCGCTGGGCCTCTTCAAACTAGTGCTGTAGTCAGTTGTGAGCTCCCAATGTTTGTTCTGTACCTTTGTTACTGTCCTGCACTGTGATTAAAACATCACAGCCAAACAGAACTTAAGAAAGAGTTCACGCCAGCTTATAATTTCAAAGACAAACTAGACGCATAGAGAGCAATCTGGACTCTGGCTGAGATGAGGAAGTCTTGAAACCTTCCCTAGTAAAGTATTACCATTACCAAGACCACGCCTCTTAAACCCCTCAAAATATCCCCATCAACTGGAGACCAGCATTACCTGGGAAGCCAACTCGGGTCCTCTGTAAGTTCAGTAGAGGATCTTAACTGCTCAGGCATTTCTCTAGCCACTCTCTCTCATCTTGCATTTTTATCTTTCCTTTAAAAAAATTTTTAGTGGCTTTAATAGTGCATAATTCAGTACGATAAGGCAGAAGAGAATGAAGAGGTTATGTAAGGTAAGAGGAAATTAAGGCTCAGGAAAAGAAAACGAAACATGAGGATGTGGTTCATTTATAGAACATATGCCGCGGTGTACGGTTATTCCATCCTCTGGTGGTTTGTGAATTTTTCCTGTGGGCTCATGACAGTCTAATCAGAAAGAAAGCATTATACATAAAATTGTCTTTAGAAAGAAAAACAGGACCTAGAGCAGAGAGACGCTTCTGCTGGGTCCCAGTAATGAGGACACATGTCATGTAGTAGCCCATCTGCTCCGTCCATCCTTGTGGGAAATGCAGTGTGGTGGCAGGTGGGTCTCTGAGTTTGAGAGCCGCCTGGTCTACAGACCTAGCTTCAGAGTACTCAGGGCTACACAGAGAAACCCTGTCTCAGAAAAACAAGACCAACCAACAAAACAATCAAGCAACCAACCAAACAAAAAGAGTGTAGAACGAAGCATTATGGGGCAAAGCAATCGCAATCTTTGCAACGCTGCAAAGATGTGCAAGTCCAATAGTCAGGGGAGGATTTTTACTGTTGTGGTCTAATCTGACAACTGGTCCTTGTTACAAGGTCAGTGTGCTAATTAACCACTCTGTTCTGTTGCTGGATACTTAGGGTCAGCATCAAAGGTGAAATGCATCCTTTTTTAGAAGGAGAATTTCTGAGGGACACTATATAATAATTAAACAGTATAATGTTGATACCTACTGTTTTGGGTTAATGCACACAAGGCAAACATTAGAAGGCTCAAATATATAATATAGTGCGTCTATGTCTTGAAAACAGTGCCAAATGACAAGTCCTACGCTGCTCTTGACAGCAAGGTAGATTGTATCTCTCGTGTGTGAACATCCAACTGAATACCAGGGTAGTACAGGTTCTAGAGATGCTCAGGTTGCAACGTCAGCATCATGCAGTCTCGCTTCACCTTGACCAGGTTCTTTCTGGAGCTGTGTGTTGAATTGTTACAGCATTTCCCAAAATAGATGTTCATGGCATCTGGAGTGCCAAATGTAAATGAAATTTGGGGAAAAGGTGAAGCCTTCTGGGTGAGTTGGGGAAGGGTGTAAATTGCCAAGGGAAGAGGTGCTCCCAAGGGAAGAGGTGCTCTAACGATTAGTCTATCAGAACAATCAAAATAGATTTTCTTATAAGTGAAGTACTTCTCATAGAAGTACTGAACAAACTCATGGAAGGCCTGGAGGGACACTGCAGGAAACACTTGGGTGGGGATGAAAGAGCTTTCTTCAAGTTTCCTTGAAACTCTTCTGAATTTGTGTGTCTTTACATGAAATGGCAGAGATTTAAAGGTGAAAATCCACAAGTTATTTAAGGAAGAAAATCAGTTGGGTCTCAGACTATTGTCAACGTCTCAGAAGTTCTGCCCACAGATGACTAAGTAAAAATAACACAAGCAGATGATGAGTCATGCTGTCTTTTCTCTGTGGTGGTTTGAATACAGTTGGCCCAGGGAGTGGCACTATTAGGATGTGTAGGCTTGTTGGAAGAGGTGTGCCCTTGTTGGAGGAAGTGTGTCACTGTTGGGGTGGGCTTTGAGACCCTCCTTGTAGCTGCCTGAGAGACAGTCTTCTCCTGGCTGCCTTCAGATCAAGAAGTAGAATTCTCAGCTTCATCTCTAGCACTGTGTCTGCTTCAATGCTGCCATGCTTCCCACCATAATGATAATGGACTGAAATCCAGTCTCGATTAAATGTTGCCTTTTATAAAATGTTGCTTTGGTCATGGTGTCTGTTCACAGCAATGAAACCCTAACTAGTCTCTAATGTGCCAGGTCCCAGATCACAGTTGCCATGTGGGAACTACATGGGGAAGGAGGTTTGTATGTGTGTGTATGTGGAGAGAGAGAGAGAGAGAGAGAGAGAGAGAGAGAGAGAGAGAGAGAGAGAGAGAGAGAGAGAGAGAGATATTGAAAAGGCTCTTCCAGTAAGAGTCATTTTTCTTCCAGGCATCTCTATGCAGGACGGACCAAGCAATGAAAAGAACCTTGCTCCCTTACAGCCAACAGTGGTGCTGATTTCTGCTGAGAGACCCGTGGGAACCTTGATGATCTGTCTCTGGTTTGTAGTGATGTCCATTGCTGGGACTACATGCAGGATAGGCTTTCCCTAGACTTTCCTTGGTAACTCTGGAGTCTGCATGTGTGCAGGTAACACTTGGGACATATGGACAGCTAAGGATGGCATCCAGCATGTTTTTCTCAGCGTAGACAAAGACCTCAGTGTATATTTGCTTTTCTCGTGTCCTTCATAGTGTGTGCCTGTGTTTGCGTGTGAGTCTCTGTGTGCACTTGATTTAGTGGGTGCTGGTGGGGCTAGAGATCAATATTTGATGTCTTTATTATTTTTGGTTGATTTTTTAAAATGTTTTTATTAGCATTTATTAATCATACACAATAATGGGTTCCATTGTGACATTTTCATATTTGTCCATAACATATGTTTACTGCCCTCCTGGTAACCTCTCTTGATTATATTTCTTTTCTCATGCCCTTCTTTGGAGGACCCAGTGAGTTTTACTAGGTTTCTTCACAAGAGTGTGAATGAGACAGTTTGTTTACAGGAGCATGATCACTGTAGCAGTGACTACCCTGCTGGGAAAACGTCTCTCTCCTATCAACTGTTAACTGAGTATGAAGCCTCTTACTGAACTGAAAACCATCCTTTCATTAGTCACCTGCCCAGAAAGTTCTCAGGGTTTGCTCTTTGCCTTCTTATCTCTGGGGTTACAGGTATGTACCATGTTCAACTTCTGCACATGCAGGGGGGATTTGAACTCGGGTCTTTATGCTTGTGCCCCAAGCACTATACTCACAGGCCTACCTCCTCAGTTTTACAACCTACCTTCTCTAAATTTGAAAGTCTATGCCCGTGTTGTATATCCTATGGAGGTCTACATACCTCCCATACTAAAAACACCACGCCACTGGCTCGCTTGCGCTGTTACTCTCATTGGAAACTTTCTTAAAATATACATTTAATTTCTAGCAACCTATAGCCACAACTGTCTGTTCTTAATTAGTCACTACTGTGCATGTAGTCTTGTATTTCATAATAAATGACTTGTTAGAGTTCTTGGGATGTCCTCTAAAGGCTCAGTTGGCTGCATGTGGTTGGTTTTACAAGTTGGGCTTTCCTTTTGGTCCTTTCTTGACGCCCCTATGCTCAGTTTGATGATATCCTTGAATACTTCCCATTTTCCCACCCCCAATAAAAACCATTACCTTGCCAGAGGCTGCATCTTTAGACTTGACACACAGTGTAATCACTACTTGCTGTGTACACAGCTGCTCTTTGGGGCCAAGTCTCAGTCCTCTGACTTCTTTCAGGCTCCTGGTTTGCTTCTTGCTTCTGTTTTTGCCCTCTAAAGTTATTCTCCCAAATCCACGTCATGTGCTGCTGCTCTCATTAAAACACACGCCTTCCAAGTCCCTCAGACAAAGGGATGCAAAGTCCTATGGGGTCCTTTCTGGCTGACTGTCCAGCTCCCCATTCCAGACACACTAGCCTTCATTCTCTACTGAGAAGCATGTTTCTGCCTCAGGACCACTGCCTGGAATGCTCTTGCCCAAAAGATCCTGTGGTTCACTCCTTACTTAGGATTATTGCAATGAAGCCGCCCTTTTATGTTGAGGACTTTTTTGTTAGTTTTGGTTGTCTATTTTCTTCAACAGAAATAAAAGCTCTCCAAAGATCAAGAGTGTTCCTTTCTTCTCTCTTGTTTTATCCCAAATGCCAAGCATGGTACCTGGGCCAAAAGAGCTACTTAGTAAAATGTTGTTGACGGGATGCGTGGATGCCGCGTGTGAAGACATGCTGAGATGTTACTCATGGTGCTTAGATGATGGATAAAGCTCAGAGTCACTTGGAAGCTTTGAGGTGCTCAGGGATGAATCATGGTTATGATATCACATCCGGCCAGGAGGTAATCAGGTTATGGTAAGGTAAGACCTGTGAGGCTCAGTTAGCATGACATATGCTCTTCCATTTGTGTTCTTGTCTTGATGTTGGATGGACCTTGTTAGGATGACTGAGAGAAGATATTGAAACCAGGAAGAGTCATGAAGCATTGTGATATGAATTCAAAACAGACCACTGGGAGCTAGGCGAGAGACACCGGGAGAAGACAGTCTTGTCACTTAGATCTCTTAACCCCTTGTCTTGTGTATTAATTTCTGTTATATAATTATATTACTCATCACTTAAGGGATGTTACAAGAAATTTCTGATTCTAACATAGATGAATGGAGTAATATGCCCCCTATGTACTATATTTTGAAGGATGGTTATAAAATTAGGGTTTCCATCGCTGTGATAAAGCAGCGTGAGCAACCTGGGGAGGAAAGGTTTTATTTCATCGCACAGCTCTCGGGGTTACATTCCATCAGCGAGGGAAGTCTGGGCAGGGGCTCTGTATACCTGGAGGCCATGGGCGGGGCTGCTTATTGGCTGGCTTAGCCTGCTTCTATTGCTCTGCACCTCCGTCCCAGTGCTTCAAACACACGGAGCGACTGATCACCTCTGCGTGCTGAAACTGTTTTTATTTCTTTTACTTTTGCTTAGCCATGTCTCTAATTTCTAATGGCATGTAACAAACATAAACTATGCTTTTATAATTAGAAATATATTATGAACATAGCTTTGAAGTCATTAGGTTGTCTGAGAGTGTGTAACCTACTGAGCAAAGGTCATAAGGTCATTGTTGGACATGACTCTTATTCTGGAAGGCCTCTTCAGTGCCTTTCAAGTGGCTTTACACACACACACATGCACACACAAACACATACACCAACACATACACAAACACACACACACAAACATACACACACCAACACACACACAAACACACACACAAACACATACATACCAACACACACACAAACACACATACCAATACACATACAAACACACATACCAACACACACACAAACACACACACACAAACACACACACCAACTCACACACACACACCAACTCATACACACACTAACACACACACAAACACACACAAACATACACACCAACTCACACACACACACACACACACAAACACACACACTAACACACACACACAAACACATACCAACTCTCTCTCTCTCTCTCTCTCTCTCTCTCTCACACACACACACACAAACACACACAAACACACACATACCTCTAATAGCTGACCTTGTCCTATCTTCTGTGGCATCCATCCACTGCCCACCTAAGGCTTCTAGCACCAGTGGAAGTTAATATCCATTGGAATGCCAGTTTCTAGATTAAAAGAAAAGATTTCTCTTTACCAATTTTGATGATGTGTTTGTGTGTGTGTGTGGCAAAGAGCGTTGTATGTGCACATGAACACAGGTTTCTGAAGAGGCCTGAGGCATTGGATCCCCTCAAGAGATGCGAGCTCCTGACATGGGTGCCGGAACTGAACTCAGGTCTTCTGTAAGGTCAGACACGCTGCAACTGCTGGAGCATCCTCAGCCTCCAGGACTCGGGATTTTTGTACCAACCTCCTACTTGTTCCTGCATCCTTGCCCCCTGCCTGCATCCATTCTCCTCAATATGCTGTTCTAAAGGCACGCCATATCAGGGTATTTTAATCCTCAAACTCCATTTCCAGATCCTCGGGGAAAATTCAAGGACTTTCTACGCCGTACAAGGCTCTGTTAATTTAATTCATCTTTGGAATGAGAACCAAGCCCCTTAGTAGTTGGTTATACTTTTAAACCCATCACCCACAACATCCCACAGACCTTACTCCCCTTTCAACTTTCTCTTTATGTTTTTATGCTTTGGATATAAGGACAGTGTTTCCTGGGATCACACAACACCGACACCATAATGTTATCTGAACATTCTACTTCCTGTGATTAAAATGATTCTGTTTGATGACTTATTAGGAAGAAAGTAAGATGCCATTAAAGTTTCTGAGGTATTCATTGATAGTGGATATAAGACTTTTCTAATTCTGAAACATATATAGCCATCTAGCTAGACAGCCATGCATATGCACAAATTCACACACACACACACACACACACACACACAGAGAGAGAGAGAGAGAGAGAGAGAGAGAGAAAGAGAGAGAGAGAGAGAGAGAGAGAGAGAGAGAGAGAGAGAGAGAGAGAGAGAGAGAGAGCTCGATTCTATGTGGGATAGAAAGAAATGGGTAAAGGAAGAAGAAAGAATTCCAGATGGAAGGTATGAACAAGTGAAATATAAATTAGCATAACCATTATGGGGAATAGTATGGAGAATGTGGCCTGTGATCCAGCTCTTCGGGGACTATAACCATAGGAAATGAAAACATTGTATCAAAGGGATACCTACACCCTCAGGTTCAATGTGGTACCATTCACAATAGCCAAGGTACCCCTGACAGTGATGCCTGACAATAGAAGCCCAACAGTGGATGGATGGACAAGAGTCTGGTGTGTGTGTGTGTGTGTGTGTGTGTGTGTGTGTGTGTGTGTGTGTGTGTGTGGACTATTATTCAGTCTTAAAGGGAACAGAATCCTTTCATTTGTATCTAAATGAATGGAAGTGGAGGAAATTGTGTTAAGTAAAATAAACCAGGCACAGAATGACACATACCACATGTTCTCTCTCATATGTGGAAGTTAAAATAACCCATCTGAAAATAGATTACTAGATGCTTCGAAGAATGGGGTCTATAGAGATAGCTCCTTATCCTAGAGGCAGATTGGACCCTGGGTGCAGAAAGACCATTCAATACGAGGAATGAGTTCTGCATCACATCCCCATGGCCCCAGTTCACAATAACCATTACATAGTTAATGAAATGCTAAAAGACAGGATCTTGGAGGCTCCAAAATAAAAATGAGAAGATGGAAACACTAATTACCTCGGTTTTATCCATACACACCATACCCATGCATTGAAATATCACAATGCACCCTATGAATGTATTTAGAAATACTGAAAACAAGTAAAAGCTCAAATTCAACTCAATAGCCATTTCCCCATCTAGCATTTTCTTGCTTCTGTAGTTGAATGAATTTCATTTACTAGCTATAACTTTTAAAGAAGACTTCATATGACAGACTAAACCTTAGCAATGTGGGTAGAAGAATTCTTAACCTTAATGGAACATACCCCATTCTGTTGAAGATTTTATGAGCAAAGCACGTTTTAGCAATATTGCTTTCTGTGGAAGAAACACTAGGGTAGGCCCTGTTGGTAACAACTAAGATCAAAGGGAGGAAGGAAGGAAGGAAGGAAGAAAAGGGAGGAAAAAAGGAAGGAAGGAAGGGAGGGAGGAAGAAAGGGAGGAAGGAAGGAGGAAGTGCAGCTGTATAGTCTTTCCCCCTTGAAACACACTGTGTAGTGAAGGTTACCTGGAAGCATCCTGAGATGAGATACAATGTATCATCCAATGGAGCATTGATACAAGGTCCCAAAGGAATGGCGATATGCCAGTGTTATCATTCAACTTAACAAATAGCTGTTTCGATTCATGATTACGATTATGGTTTGCATCTGGAAGGTCTCCCTAAAGGGCACATGGTGAAGACTTAGTTTCCAACCTAATGATATTAAGAGGTGGAGCTTTGCAAAGTAAGGGAATAATGTCATAAAATCACGAAGGCTCTGACTTTATCTATGGACTTCATTGATGGTCTCATAACCTAATGGAATACTGAGAGATACTGGAAGCTTTAGGAAGTATGACATAGTAAAAACAGTAGGTCACTATTCTCTCATTGAACTCTCTCTCTCTCTCTCTCTCTCTCTCTCTCTCTCTCTCTCTCTCTCTCTCTCTCTCCTCTTTGTTCCATGGTACACTCATTCATCATGGCATTCTATTTCACTACTAACCTAGAAATCCAAGTGACCGTGAGTTTAACTCTGAAACTATGAGCTGAAGGCACTTTTCTCATTTGCTCTCAGGTATTTTGTAACATGAAAGCAAACTAACACCTGGAGCCTTTCCGTTCATGCCTGCGCTGAGTTCTAAAGACATGTATGAGAAGAATGAGACGGTGACCTTGCCAGGAATGTCTGTGTCTCAACAGCTTTCAAGAGCAGTTGGTCACAGAAGTATTTAAAGACATAAGCAAGGGATAATGACAATGTCAAACACAGAAGTAAGCACAAAAAATTGTGTGCTGTGACTTTAGGAATGCAAAATATTCTCAGAAGACTAGGAAAGATAGGTGAAAATATTAAAAATTTTAAAAGTTCATCATGTCATATTGGGATGGTAGTTTCTTGTCTTTTTGTTTTTATGTACTTAGATACAAGATGATAAATGTACCATCATTTAAGAGCAGCTAATTCCATTTTTTTGGGTGATATTCTTGTAAGAGAGACTGTATCCAAAATCTTATTCATTTCCCTTGACCTCATTTGTGTTGAACGTTATTAGTCAGCTTTCCATAGTCATTATACAATAGCTGAGATAATTAGGTGATAAAAGAAAAAGCTGTGAAAAAAGAAGACAGAGTACAACTAGGGAAGAGGATGAGGGGAGGCGAGAGAGGAGGCGAGGAGGACAGACATGGTCAAAGAACGATCAAAGCATGCATGGGAATGTCACAGTGACACCCACCAATCTGTAGAGAAAATAATGCAGTGTGACTGTGTCATTGTCATTGTGATAAACAATCCATCCCATGACAGAAAAAAAAAGAGAAAGGTCTATCAAACTGACAAGGACCCAGTTGAGCTCAGAGCTTCGAATGGCAGGCGCAGCAGCATCTCATGGAAGGAGTCTGGGGCAGAGCAAAGCATGTAATCATGGGAGCAGAGACCAGATCCCATAATCCTCTTGGAGTATAAAGCCCCAGTGACCAAGGGACCTCCATCAAGGCCCCAACTCCAATGCGGCCAACCCGGAACCAAGCCTTTGAAACATGAGCTACAGGGAACAGTCAACATCCAAACTATTGCCCTCTTCTATCATGTGACCACTCACTATACCTCCCTCCCCTTTCACGTGACTATCCACTCTGAACACAGCCTTTAAGCTTTTTTCATCTCACAGCTTCCTCTCTCTCTCTTTAGAACACCCAACTTTATGCTAGAAAGACTCCTTCGTTGCCCCCACAGTTCTCAGGATGACTCTGTCAAGGGGTAAGTGACCTTGGTAGAACACCAGTCTGGAATCACAGCTTCTCTAAGGATCTAAGAGTGCTCCTTCAGGAGCCACTGTGCTAGCTCTGCCATAGCACAGTGTTTCCGAGCCATGTGAAAATCTCTCTCCATCCCTCCCTCCCTCCTTCCTTCCCCCCTCTTTCCTCTCTCTACCTGTCTTCCTTCCTTCCTTCCTTATGAAAATACATTCTTCTCACATATAATACATCTCTACCAGTTTCCCTTCCCTCCATTCTTCCTGGCCCCGCCCCCTCAACTTTCCCTCTCCCCCAGACCCACTCCTCCTCTGTCACCTCTTCAGAAAACAGCAGGCCTCTCTAATGAGAAACTTTGGTTTCTTAAAATACCCAATTGTGTTATGTGGATATGCTTTTGTTTTAATCCTAGATGTACATGGGGCTGCTTCAGATTGTCCACAGCATCTAACTATGACTTGTCTAGAGCTCTGACAGGGGTGCGATTCTGCCTGCTGAAAATAGTTTAGATTTGGAATTCTGGGGACTCTTGACAAGGTATATAAAAAGGCCAGAGCCACGAGAGGTTCCAGAGGCCTGCTGCTATTGTGGTTTGTCAAGTGGTCATGAGCAAAGAGATAAGAAGAAATTGGATATCTTGATGACGAAAATCAACATTGCTCCAGGACCTCAACACCCTTAAATAGCAGGAAGTAGTCTAAAGAGACTTATGTCTCCCTTTATCCTCTGACCTCCATCCTTGCCTACCTAGTGTTGGGGTTTTGAAGAGATTTGGGTACAGTAAGGACTGGAAAGGTGGTAGGTAGAAGGACAAACAGCAAAAAGTATAGTGCCTACATGCCTCCAAGAGAGAAAAGCCAAAAAACAACACGAGATACAGTAAGACAAGGCAAAAGCTCTCGTATTGAGGCTGGACAGGGTAACGGGGAAAAGAATCCTGAGAGCAAGCAAAAGAGTCAGAGAGACACCTACTCCAACGGTTAGGTGTTCCACAGAAACACCAAGCTAACAGCCATCCCGTATGCAGAGGACCTCATGAAGACCCATGCAGGCCCTGCTTGCTGATTCTGTCTCTGTGACTTCAGTGAGTCCTACTTGAGTCATTAGGTGGGACATATCTTCCTGGGTTCCTCCATTGCCCTCTGGTTTCAATTTCTCTTCTGTGGGGTTTTCTGATCTTCAAGGGGGAGGGATGCAATGGGCACCTCACACTTAGACTTTTCTGCACAGTGTCTGTCTGTGTCTCTGCATCTGCTCCCATCTGCTGCTGGAGGAAGTCTCTGATGAGGACTAGACAGGACATGGATCTATGAGAGCAGTAGAATAGCATTAGGAACCATTTCATTGATTTTTTTTTTAATGTTAGTCACGTTTAGTTCTACCCTAGGTCTCTGGGCCATTTAGTCTCTGGTTCCGGGCCATCTAAGCAGTAGTGCCAGGCATGGGTTCCCTATGGAGAAATGAGGTTCAGTTTTCTAGGATGACTTCCTCCTCCTTAAGGGGTGGTCATGAAACTTCAAAGAGCTAAACTCTGTAGAGAGCCCAGCATGTGGTCTACAAGGAGAAGCTGCTCCAAGAATTTCCAACTTTCCCTTCTCCCTCCATTTCTAGCTTCTGCCTGAATAGAAGAATGATGTTCTTCAGGCTGTATTATCTGTGGCTCTTATTATATACATCTATTAAAGATCCAGTTAGTCTCTTTTGGTTACCATCAAAGCAGAAGACTGCCATCAAAATGTCTATTTATGCAAACAGAGCAGTACAGTACGATATTGATCCACCAAGTGGTGTTCTACTATTTTGGTCTAGTCTCAGGGTTTGGGAGAGGCTCCTATCATTAGCCGGATGTTAGCAAGTAAACAATAAAATAAATATATGGAATTAAAACTAGCAGAGAGTATTAATGAAATCGCTTAGCTCACCAACACGGCTTTTCCAATGTCTGTTTTAGGTGCCTTTCTACCACTGGTAGGGGTTAAGGACAGTTGAATCTTGGATGTTCACTGCTCTGGCAATTTGCTTTAGATTATTAGAAATTAATTATGCTTTTTTCTTGTGAAAAGATACCTTGCTCTTTCCACCTTGATCATCCAACTTGGCACAAAGGGGAGCTTTGTAGACTTGGATTTGTGTTCCTGCTTTATAAGAATCAGAACTAATTCTTTTAATAACTACATTGTGATCATTTTCTCATACTTTCTACCCCAATCTGTTTCTATCTCAATCCATGTCTATCATAATTTTTAGATGTTGAATTTTTTAATATAACATTAAGGCCATATAAGTTGTCTTTGAACCAAATAATACATTGTGGTTGTGTTTCTCTTCCCTTTAATATTTGACTCCTTATTTAATTTGCATTACTGTCTTTAAACCTTCAGAAGGTTTGACTTTCCTTGAGATTTTCCCCTTATTTACTGGAGTGGAGGTCTTTTTTTCCACTGGCTGCTCTTCCAGAAATCCTGAGTTCAATTCCCAGCAACCACATGGTGGCTCACAACCATCTGTAATGGGATCCGATGCCATCCTCTGGTGTGTCTGAAGACAGCTACAGTGTACATAAAATCTAAAAGAGAGAGAGTGAGGAAGGGAGGAGTTGGGGGAAGGCAAATATCTGTTCAGAGGAACATGGAAATTAAATAGCAGGGCCAAGGCTGAGACCCATGTGTCAGGAAAACCAAAGTGATTTTCTCCTGTTCTTGCCCCAAATCTGTCAACACAGGAGACTTTGGTTGTGGGGAGCCGAATGCGGACACCATTACAAGATGGTGCTCCAGAACTAATTCTTACTTAATAAGGCCAGTGTGCAGATTCAATCAGTCAACATCCAAATAACCATGGCTTTGCAAATGAATGGAAGGCATGATTTCTTAGGCCAATGCACAAATCTTACAGAAATAGCCTCTCTAGCCTTTCTCGATGTATTTATTTTGATTTCCCTCCATGCGTGCCCTTTCAGTAATAGCAACAAAAGAAAAAGAAGATAATAATCTTTTCAAATAGTAGCAAGGAAAGCAAGGCAAATCTTTTGTCACTTAGCTAGTGTGCAGCTCACAGCGGATGTGAAAGAGCTGTTAACATTCCTGGGTGGAGGGTGAATGAAGCAGGCATATTCCACCCTTGTGCTGGGAGTACAGTTATGGAAGCTTTTAGAACAGATACAACCAAACCCCACCGCATGCTAACAAGGATCTGTGACATTACAACCAGCCACAGCTAGCTAGAACTCTCCCAACCCTGCGTGCGAGAAATGTTACGAGCATTAGGTTGGCTTCTATAAATTCCAGCTAGTCGGGTATTTTTAACAAATAGACTTTATGTTTATAACTTTGCACTTCCTGAAACAGTGCTGTTCTAATATCTCACATTCCAGAGTGGTGTCAATCCTATATCGTGGCTAAGAAAATTTGCAGCTTGCTTCAGGTGTCAAAGAAGGAAAGAAAGAATCTTGCTGTGAGCTC
The DNA here is from genome assembly GCF_963924665.1 of Micromys minutus. Lineage (NCBI taxonomy): Eukaryota > Metazoa > Chordata > Mammalia > Rodentia > Muridae > Micromys > Micromys minutus. The sequence continues at coordinate 35,276,222 of NC_137963.1, forward strand.
AGGTCCTTTGGGCTCAAAAGGGCACCAGGACAAAGGACTTCCTCCCAACATTGCTGCTGATGCGATCGTTGAGTTCTCTGTCTCTGAGTTTCCCTGGGGCCTCGGATGAGACTCTGGGAGGCAATTTGGTTTTGGAGGTGCGGAGGGGGAGTCTGGCTGTTCTACAATTGTTTGCTGAGCCATCTGCTCTCTCTTCCTCTTCAGAAATGATGCATTTGTTACCGTGGGCTGCTTTTGTCGAGTATTTGGATTATGTCACTCTCTCTGTATGTCACATGTGGAGCATTTGGTGACATGCAATGCAGCCTACATTGGTTTCCCTACGTAATGCAATAGGTACAGGCACACTTTTTACCATCCGCTGTCTGAACAGTCTGGATGTCATTTAGATAAGAGTCACATGTCTGCACAATAGAAGCCTCCAGATTTTCAAGTTCCTTTTTTTGTAAGCCACTAATAAGAATCAGGGAAGAAGCCATCATGGGCATACATGTGCACAATAAAAACAGAGTTCAGGAACCGACTGCTTCAGGATGACAGTGGTCCACATACAACTCAATGTGTTCCAATGGCAACGCCGGCTTATTGGTCCATTGTGTGTTGTGCAGATTAGTATCCAAACCTGCTAGTGTTTACTGATAACTACCCACAGCATCAGCACATCTGTGATTGAAAGGATTGTCTGTGGTTGGGAGAACTCATCACTGAGAAAGTTTTGTGAGATGGTCAGCATCAAACAGACTTGGGTAAGTTGTGTTACTAATTCCCATGGTGGTAACCATGAGGAAGTAATTTCACTTCTTCAGGCCCCAGTTCTCCCTTTGGTACAATGTACCATACAAAAGGTCTCTGATAATTCTGTCCCTGGGAGCTCTATAGTTAATTGATAGTTCATTGATTTTGTGGCATATAAAAATAGGAGGTGCTAGATTTAGGGATATCTTTTTGGCAGTGGTAAAAGGACCTACACATTTTTTATTACTCTCTGTGACCTGAAAGAGAAATTTCCGGAAGATGGGCAGACTGTGTCTCTAAGCATAGAAAAAGATTGGAGCTTGTAATCTGGCAACCAAGTTTGCACAAAGCAACAACTTGGAAAACAAAAATGGAAATACACATTGTAAAAATGTGTCTAGTTTATTTATGATTTATTAAGGTACATATAATCCCTCCAAACTTAACGGGTCACAGCTTCTCTGGTTGGATTTATTCATTGGATTCATCATTTTTTTTAAAGATGTAATGAATATTCAACCACCATGGATGCCGGGGTGAATTTGTTCCATCACCTAACCTGAAAGCACCCTCTCTGATGAGGAAGGCAGGTCTATAAACAGAAAGTACAGTAACAAAGAATGAGAACTGTACACAGCCAGCAAGGAGGAGGGAGAAAGCTACCATGGCACTGGGGAAACTGGGGAAGAAGCAATGACACAAAAGAGGTTTCATGGGATATGAGGATTACTTCCAGGTAGATGCTGTATGTGATGGGGACAAGGCATCGGGCAATGGCTTGAACAGACAGACCATCTGGAAGAAAGATGCAGAGGTGTACCGGTGGAGGAAAGATAGTCTGCATGAGCTGTGGATTGATTAGAACCCACATGTGAATAACCCTCATCCAAGTCTGAAGAGTTTAGATATTCCTAACTAGGGCTTTTGGCAGTGGCCACACAGAGACAGTAGCCAACTTGAGTGAACATAGATTTCCAGCACTGACAATCTCGAATAGCCTCCTTAGGAAAACTGTCTACTTGTTGGTGATATGCTCCTGCTGGAAAACGGGTGGTTGTAGGGGCTTATTAGCAACATCTGATTTGGGAAGGAAAGTTTTGTTTCAACTAAAGCCATAGGCACAATGAACACCGTGTGAGGACAGGGTTCAAAGTGAAGGCAGACCCTAGACTCATGGTTCTCAACCTGTGGGTGGAGATTCCTTTGGAAGGTCACATATCAGCTACCTTGCATATTCTATATTTATATTACAATATATAATAGAAGCAAAATTACAGTTATGAAGTAGCAAAATAATTTTATGGATGGGGGTCACCACAGTTGGAGACCTGTATTAAAGGGTCACAGTATTACAAAGGTTAGGACCACTGATCTAGACTCTAGAGTCTACAGGGAGTTCACAAGCCATGCAACAAGAAGTGCCCACTGGAGAGGTCCTGTCCCTAGGACCCTAGGGCTTCTGACTAGAGCCTCACAGTGGGTGTTCCCTTGGGATATACAACAGACACCGTTCTCTCTGGGTGATAACAGGTAACAGAATGGAACATCAGTTTTCAAAATCTTCAGGAGTACTGAAGGGTTTTCTGATCATCTAATCACTCACTCTGAACATATACATGTACATGGGTTTACAGATATTAATAGGGTTTCTTCACAGACCAAACAAGCCAATTCAAGCTGAATTAAAGGTAGAAAGGCAGGATTACTGGGATAAGCTCAAGGATCTGGGACAGGGACAAGGGGTTTTTATAGATCTTGGGCGAGAGAAGCTAGGATTGTGTCCAAATATGGTCAAAAGCTGAACTCCTGGGTGGGCATTCTTGGATGGGTTGCCGGAGCTTCTGAGATGAGAGGAGGGATGATGATGTGTTAGTCTGGAGTTTGTTTTTTTTTTTTTTTTTTTTCTATGCAGATGAGGTTAAGGGAAGGAGAGCAAACAGGGTTTCCCAGCTTGTGTGTGTGTGGTGGGGGGGAAGCAGGGGTTCCAACTAAACAGATATATGTAAATATATATGGTACATGCCTTCTGCACACATACATACATATAATTTATGAATATATGTGCGTCACTATCCATGGTACATGCTTTCTGGATATATAATAGAGTATAAAATGTCAATATATTACAAATATATATTATGGTCAAAGAGCATAATATATTTAAACAAAAGTGTTATTATGAATTACATCAGTTCATGCCACGGGCAAACACTAAGAAAGATTGTTTTAAAAGTTGAGACAGAGGGTAGAGAATTGTCTCTGTGGTTAAAAGCACTGGATGCTCTTACAAAGGACTCAGGTTTGATTCCTAGCACCAACACTGGCTGGCAACCGTCTTTAACTCCAGTTTCTGGAACTCTGATGCCCTCTACTGGTTTCTGTGGGCGCCAGGCACACACATGGTGAATAGACACACAGGTAAAATATTCACACACGAGAAAAATTAAAGCCAGTTAATTTCTAGAGTCGTGCAAGTATTGATTCTGACTCCTGCATCCCGACATTCTTGTTGGTTTTATAAAGATAAATTTGTAGAGGCTTTTGTGTTGTTCTTGGAGGTAGTTTTTTTCCAAACCCTTTTTATAAGACACACTAATAAACTGGCTTAGTTATTTTTTCCTTTAAATTAGTTAGTCTTGTAATTATAAGGGTAGATTTCTTCTGAAATCGTGGAGGAGAATCTATAGAATCACGATGTATAATTTGTTGATGCATTTGAAAACTCCAGTGAGATAATTCCTCATTTGAGGAGTTTTTGCATTTATATTTGCAGATGGTCCCAGCCAATGGTTTTTCTTCTCCCCTGCATCTTCTCCAGTTGGTGGGATCAGATTAAATTAGCTTCAGAGAGTGAGGTAGACTGCTTTATCTCATTTTCTTGTACTGAAAACAACTCATATGAGATTATCTGGTCCTCGAAAGCTAGGCTCATTTACAATAAAATTATGGGAATTTTTTTTTTTTTTTTTTTTGGACACAAGGTTCCTTTGTAGCCCAGGCTGGCTTCAGACTCACAATGAGGCTGAGGATGACCTTGAACTTGTGAACTTGTGATTCTTCTCTCTCCATATCGTCTGTGTCAGGATACCCTCCTTAAATATGTTTAATTCCTGTGATTTGGTTGTGATTCACATTTTAACTTTTTGTTTTCTTTATGGCTCAGTGACCTCTTTCATGGTTTCTTTTTCCCCTGAATCTGAACAGAACTATTACAGAAAAAAATTATACTACCATCTACAGTTACAGAGTCATTTCAAAATTTTTTATTTTTCTTTTTTCTGTTATTTTTATAGTGTGTTTATGCATGTATGTATGTGTGTGTGTGTGTGTGTGTGTGTGTGTGTGTGTGTGTGTGTGATTTACTCATTTTAACTGAGACATTCATCCATGCAGAGGACTAGAAAACTGAAATTGCATTCACTCTCCCTCTTCGGCCTTCTATGCATGGCCCTTCTTAGACCTACAATTGTTTGCATGCCAAGATGAGCCCAGTTCAACTCCCACTCTCGCTTCCTGGTTTCCTGATGCTCTGACCCAGTGGAGGGACAGAGGAGCTGTAGCCTCCTTCCCAGAGAACACTGCGGCTGCTGCCCCAAGCTTGTCTTTGTATGAATGTGTTTACAGTCCTTCACTTGAGACTGACTTCCCATTCCGGTGCATCCTTGAGCCATCCCCCCCCTGTAATGTGATCCCTTTGTCGCTTTAAGACCTCTTTCTAGAGATACCTTCTCTGCAGACAGAGAAAGGGAAGGTTGAATGAAAATAACGGAGCATTTCAACCGGACAAGGATGGATGTTCAACAATCTGCTCGGCCCCGAGCCTGTGTTGTTCCCTACAGATAAGATTGTAACGAGAGACGAGGTCCTTCACATTTTCTTTCATGCTGTTTGGATTTAATTTTTTTATTGCTGTTATGAAACAGGCGGAGGCAGCCAGCTGTTGCTCTCAGCCCAGCTCCATTCTCTTGCAGACTGAACGCTCCCTTAAACGGACAACCAGCTTGTGTGCCGGCTCAGGGTCTCCGCTCTCAGAACTGCTTTGCATCTGGGGGCTTCTATTTCTTGGTGATCTTATTGGGCTTCTGGAATTGACTTCAGTGAGGCTTGCTAATCTGATTCCAGTATTTTAAAAAAGGAACTCAATCGTATAGGAATTTAAAAATAAAAAAATTCAAGTTGTATACAAAATAGTTGAGTTTTCTTCTGAGTTGCTTTACTTTTTAGATTAATGCATGTTGTTAACCTATTTTCTCTTTCATCCTGGAACCTTTATTATTATTATTTTTTAACATTTTGATTGCTGGTGCTATGAATTTCTTGTACTTAAAATTTCTGACTATGTGGGTAGACAGAAGGCTCAGTGGCATAGAGCATATACTGTTCTAGCAAGGACGTGGGTCCCCAGCCCCGGTTAGCTCTGGCCTCTGTGGGCACGCCCACTCTTTTGTACATACACATACTCCATATGCACATTATTAATCTTGAAATTTTTCTGATTACATTCAATAACGGAAACAATAGGGAAACATTACCACATCCAATCGATACTCTTGTGAGATTCTTTTCCACCCTTAGAATTTTAGAACTGACTTCCCTCTAAATACACGATAACATTTTTTTTCTTATTCTATAGGATCTAAGATATCTCTAAGTGTCATTAAGTGTCATTGCATTTATGAGGCTGAAAGATGCTAGCTGGCAAAGGAGTGAAAACAGGTGTTTGAATCTGTTTCTATGAGGACATGTCTAGTTTTGTCTCAGTTAAGTAAAATCTTCCTTTAGATTGAATAAAGTGCCACACAGAAAATATTTAATAACACTTCAAAAAGTTAAAATGTAATATCTTTTATCTATAAAACTTTTACCTACTGATAAGTTCAGATGCCTTTTAAAAAAATCCATGGAGCCATGTATTTAAACTCAGTCTTTATTGCTTGTGTTACTAGTATAGTATATTTTGATATTTCTCTAAATTGAATATTCCTCCAAATTCTGTGGCAAATTCTCCTGTTTACAATGTATCATCTTCTAGCCAGTAGTTTAATTCTGTTTGTTTTTTATTTATCATTTTTGCACATATTAGCGAATGAAGTTGACCTGTGGCTTATTTTATATTCTGTTTGGGTTTTAGGCCTTAGATCATACTTTATGCAACATTTGATTTTTTGTATATTCAAAGTGGTTCATATAACCCTGATACTATTTCCTGGAGCTTTTATTCACAATTTGCTATTAATTTTGTGTCTTGTTAAATTTTAGACAATTTGTCTATGGACTCAAAGAGCTCCTCTGCCTTCTCTGACAGTTGTTTTGTTTTTTTTTTCCAGTTTCTTCTATTTATGAATAATAATTACCTGTGACATAAAAGTCATCTTAATACGACCATGTATCCCCTCATTTTATCTTGATTTTGGTTAAATATTTTCTCTCACTTCTATTTGATCTAGTTGTATTACAATCTTGATTGGTTTCACACTGCTCCTCTGTTATTAAAAAAATCAATTTTTCAGTATGCATATTTTGTTCTATTTTTTTCTTTCCTTTTATTTTTGGCTTGAGTTGTCTTTTGAGGTAGAAAGTGATTGCTGTTTCCAAATGCCTCCAAATTGTCTGGGATGTCTCAGGAAGGATTTTACATGCTAAAGAGATGGATGGGTGTGAATAAAGCTTTGTTACCTCACAAAGTATATGTGTGTATGTTTATACAACACTATACATATTTATTATTCTGGTTAGCTTAGTTTTCGAGTGGACATATATACTGTTAAGCCTAGGCATAGTACTATACACACAATCTGAAAGTTATGACAAAAATTCCATTTCTAACCTTGCTGCTGCCAACCACCACAGTAAGGCTGTCCACTACATTCATTCTGGGGTTGTGTTGTTTTCTTCAGCCAAGTGTTCTCCATGTTACTGCAAAGTATAAATACCACTTCATTAAGGCTGAAAAATACCGCATTGTGTATATACACCAGATCACCTTTTGACAGTCATCTTCTGAGAGACATTTAGGCTGTTTCCCATTGTAGCTTATTATTAGAAAAAAAATGCTGGATCAAATATCTGAATGCAAATATCTTTTCAATTCTTTTAGACAAGTATCCAGAAATGGTGTAACTATGGTGTAACTGGTCCTGCTATCAGGGTGGGTTTTTTTTTTTTTTTTTTTTTTTTTTTGGTTTTGTTTTGTTTTGTTTGGCTGTCTTTTGTTTTGTTTTGTTTTTGAAACTCCACTCAATTTTCCATATTGCTGCCCAGTTTTACATCCCTGTCAATCAGAGGTCCTACTACGTGCGCAGGCTCCACTAAGTTGTGCTGACTAGGTATAACGCCGTGGTTTAATGTGCAGTCCTCTGGTGATAGAAAGATGCGAAACACTTCTTCTTAAGCTCGGCCATGTCTGTGTCTTCTTTGGAGATTTATCTGCTCGAGGTCTTGGGCTATTTTTTAAGTGGGTAGCCTGTGGGGTTTTGCAGCAGAGTTGCAGGGATTCCCTGTGTGTTTTGGAGATGAACCCCGTGTGGATGTGCGGTTTACAGCCTTTCTCTCTCGGTTCCTCCTTGCCATTTCAAGCTGTTGGTTGTTTACTGTATGCGGAAGCGTTTGGTTGGATGTAGCCCTGCTCATCTGCTTTGGCTCATGTTGCCTGGGCTTTTGGTGTTACGTTCACAAAACCATTGCCAACACCAATACCATGAAGTTTCCCCCTAACATTTTCTTTCTGGCGTTTTGCCGTTTGGGGCCTTATCTGTGCATCTTTGGTCCACACCGACCTGAGCTTTGTGCATGGTACAGGGTAAAAGTCTGATTTTATTTTCTCATGGGTAGCTGCCCGGCTCTCCCAGCACTGTTTACTGGAACTGTCCTTTCCCCCTGTGCTGCCCCAAGGTCTCTGTGAGCGATCCACCCACCGTTCTGAATTCTGTTTTGTTCCATCGATCTATATGTCTATACCTTTTTAGTGCACATCGAAATCAGGGAGTGTGGCACCTTTAGCTTCATTCTTCTTCAAGATGACCAGCTATTTACAATCCTTTGCGGCTACCTATGAAAACCAACGTTGCCTTTTTAAATGTTGCGCATGAGAAAGGTTATGATGGGCTTTAAGTTGAATGTGGCACTGGCTATGACCTGCGCAGGAGATTTAAGAGTGCTACTTGACAATCTGTAGATGTGGGGTACATTTACAGGCCCTCCCTCCATTTGGTCCGTCAGCACTGTGTGGTTTTACCTGTGCCAGCCTAGTACCTTCCTTCCTTATTCCAAGGCATCTATTCTTTCTGATGCTGCTATAAACGAGACCGTTGCCTTAATTTTCCTTTGAGATAAGTTACTAGTGGCTAATTTTCTAAGTATTTTTGTATGTTACTTTTATACTGTGAAGCATTATTGCATTGGCTTTTTTATTGTTTTCAATAATTTTTGATGGTGTCTTTAGAATTTTATGTAAGATAATCTCATTTAGAAATAAAAAGCACTGTATTTTCTTTTGTTGTGTTTTGGGGTTTGTTTAGTGGCTATCTTTGTGTTATGGAAAGATGCTGTTTCCTTCTTTTCCTTCCTTTCTTCCTTCCTTCCTACAATAAACTACACTCTTAACTGTGCATTGTGTTGCACTATGATTTAAATGTATTTTCAGTTTAAATTTTGTGTTGAAATTTATTTGCCAGAGCATTATGAAATGGGATCATGAAGAAGTACTTAGGATGCGAGGGCTCTGCCTTCACGAGTGGAGTTAATATTATTATAAGAAGGTTAACCAGCTCTCTCTCTCTCGCTCTCTCTCTCTCTCTCTCTCTCTCTCTCTCTCCCTGCCCCTTCTCTCTTCCTCTCACCACAGCTGCCATCTTGAGCTAGGCTTCACATCACAGCGCTATGAGAAAGTACATTTCCTTCTGTACTCCCTGGATTTCTCAGATATTCTGTTACAGCTCAAAACAGAGTAAGACAGGGTGTCTTTATCTCCCTTAAATATATAGATGCTTTCCCTTGAGTTCAGAGCCAACCTTCTCTATATATAGTGAGTTCTAGGTCAGCTAAGGTTAGGGTTACAGAGTGAGATGCTATTAGAAAAAAAAGGTGATTCATGTGTAAAAAACATAATCTCTCCACCATCCATGCATGGTATGAGAACAGCGGCAAGCATAAGAACTGATATGTAAAGTGTTTCCTCATAACACTTTAATTTATGCCGTTTGAGATTGGGTCCCATACAGCCCAGGCTGGCTTCAAACTCTCTGTATGGGTCGGTTGGCTTTGACCTAGCGATTCTCCTGCCTCTGCCTTCAGAGTGCTAGAATGAATGGCATGGACCACCACGCCTTAAAGTGCGTTTAAGTGGTTTTGTTTTTTAACCCCATCTTATAGTTGGTAAAGCACCTTTCAAAGCTATTTTCAGTCAAATCCCATAAGGATTCATTGAGGGAGGCGGGGGGGGGGGGGTATGCGATGTGAATCCACTCATATGTGAGAACATTAAGACTCCTGGAGTCAACACTGTTCTCAGGTGCCGAGGTCTCAGTGGGTTGTCTGGAAGTTGAGCCCAAGCCTCTTGCCTTTTAGTCCTATATTTACTGCACCGTGTAACAATGATCCAAATCAGCTCCGAGCCGAAGCCCTTCAATGTGGAGTCTTTTCTCGTAGTTGGCTACAAATGATATATAATTTTAATAACATATGCTTATTTCCAGAGAAAGGATTTTATCTCCATTCTATGCCAATGTTATTTTAATGTGTGACATTACATAGCAGGCTGCATACTTCTTCATGAGAGAAAAAAAAATTAGGAAAGAGATGTTTGCATGTATCTATTTTGGAAGATCCATTCTAATTTAAGGAAGTGCAATGATTGAAGCCCCAGACTTCAGAAGAAATTAGAATAAAAATCTTTGTTACATCTTGACTCTCGCCTCCTTTGAAGAGCCAAAGTCAGTCTAAGGAGAAGCCTGGGGAAGGCTCTTAAACTTCCATCATGAATTTAGTGAAGGAGGTGTGGACCGGTGGGTCAGAATCCAATGTCTCTTCTTCCTCAGGGCTCCCAGGGGTCAGTCACTCCATAACAACGGAGCGACAGTCATACCCAACCTTATTTCTATTTAATCCTTCCGGATTTACAAAGCCCATTCCCAGCTACTTTTTATAAACTCTTGTGAGAAAGGCAGTCTGGGTAATGAACCCAGTATCGAAGCTGTGACAATAGGGCTCACCGATGCCATCCTAATTGAATTTACATGTAGTCTAATCTTATACTCTTTGGGTTCCCCTTTATGACACTCTCTCTGGCCATGTGGTTGTGAGGAAGATCATTTTGAGAATTAGGACTTTTTAAGCTTTTTACCTTGTTCCATGCTAAAAGTCACTGACCAGATTGTAATACTGAAGGATCCACGTCAAACACCTTAAAATAAAAATATAGGCTATAATTGAAATCTGCCACTGTGGCGTCTACAGGGTAATTCGGGGGCTTATGGATTAGAAACAAAAGCCAAGACACGTTTATTTATCCAAGTTCGCTGGGGTTATTTTTATAGCCAGTTGGCTGTCTTCTTGTCACCATGAGATTCTCCTAAGTGTAGATCACATGTGAGGCAGCCCAGATGTGCATTTACCGAGGCAATGGTGTCCATGCACACGTACCTGGATGTGCACGTTCCAGTAGGTACGACAACATTTTCTACAGAGGTTACAAATCAGACTCCCAAAGACAAAGCTGTCTCTAAAACAAGAGTCAGAATTCTGCTCTCCCAGGTCATGTCCATAGGCAACGTGAGCACAAAGCTGGCCCTCCAGGGATTTAGAAACACTGTCCAGTTCCCTGGGTGGGCAATAAATCAGGATGTCTCTGCTTTGTTAGCCAAGGCTGGGGTGGTTGCAAGGGAGCCATTCTCAGTTCTGAAAACAGTCTCTAAGCCACACAGTGCTTCTTTCTTTTTCAGCACACTGTGATCCTCACCGCCTAGCTGTGTGCTCTTTAAAAAAGTGTCTACTTGCTAACACCCCCTTTTGGAATGGTAAGTGGCAGAGAGGAGGCTTTCTCTTCTTAAAGGTTTGGTTAAGCTAGCATGTGAGAGCCAGTTTGCGATGTGCCTGTGCTTACCTTGTCTGGGATTATCTGTGCCTCTGCTCTGCATGGTGGCTAGGGTCATTGGTGTGACTACTCTGGGGCAGCTGCTCTGTTGCACTGTGCCTGGTGTGGTATCGTCTGTGAGCATACCTGCACGGCGGGGCTCTACGTGCGTTCTGCGGGCCTATGGAGCCATCTCTATGAGCACAGTGGTACAGCTGGGCTCCGTCTGCGCTCTGCAGGTCTGTGGAGCCATTGCTATGAGCATCCGGATAGCGGTCTGGTCATCCACGCAGTCAGTGCAGTCTTTCTTAGGAATGAGGTTCTATTCCTGCTTCTCATTCTTCTGTGGATCTCTGCTCTCCAGAGGAAGCAGACAGTGCTCACCAGGAGGAAGCATGGCCTGGGGAAAGGTGGAAAGCAGATCTCTGTAGAGCAGCGTGCTCTGCCTTAGGTGCTCCGGAAGGAAGCAGGCAAGGAAAGCAGCTAGCGTCCCAGGGTGGAGAAAGGAGAGTGGCGAATGCAAAGTTTCAGTGTGGCCAATAACATGCCCGCGAATTCCAAAGAAAGTGGATGATACACTTTAGCCCCTCTGCATTGTGAGAAAGTAATATAGACCACAATTTCACTGTTCTCAAGAGCAATAGAATATGAGCTACAGTGGTGTTGTCAGTCGCCATGTTTTTTCTCTTTAATAGTGAAGGAGAAATAGACAAAAGTAATTGTAATACCATATCCCTTGTAAGCTGGCAGTATCATTTCAACACGTTATCAGTACAAACATCCCTGCAGAGGTCTTAACCCTTTCCCTCACACAGGCTTTAGAGCGTAGGTTTGTTTGACTCTTACAGCACACACTGTTTGGAAACAAACCACATTTAAGAGCACAGTAGGTGTATAGTGCTACCCTATTGGGCAGTTTGTGTAAAGTATTAGTGGTTGTGTAGTGTTGGGCAGTGCATGTAAAGCCCCAAAGGAGCAGGACAACTGTGATGGGAAGCCAGTAGCTTCTGCTTTGGGAAGTAATGACTGGGAGAGAAGGCGTATGGCTGCCGTCTCCCAGTCAAAGCATATACTTTAGTGTTTGCATCTTTCAGTGGCTCCTTTGACAAGCTCAGAACTTCCTACCAAACAGCAAAACAACAGCCTTCGTCTTTACTGATCCCTTACTGCCCACTCCTGTCCAGATCCCTCTTCCTGCTCTTTGACATCTCCACGTTGGGTATGCCGACTCTCCCACACCTATGGTCTGTTGTTGACCTCTTCCTATGCCTACCGCCCGGGGTGGCTCTGACTATGTTTTGGAGTCAGGGTCCTCATGTGGCCTAGACCAGCCTCAAACTTGCTGTGTAGCCAAAGATGACCTTGAATTCCAATCTCATTGCCTTCATTCAGCAAGAGCTGGGGTCCAGGGCATGTTTGTCACGTCTAGTTTACGTAGTTCTTAGGATCAAGCCCAAGGCCTTGGGCCTTCTAGGTAAGAACTCTAACAGCTGAACCACATCTCTGTCCAAGCTTTGTTTTAAAAAATATGAACAATCTCTGTGACATGCTTAATGGCCCAGTTTTTTTTTAAGTGTCACTAAAAGAAGGCAGCTATAAAATTACTTGTGTAATGGGTGTGTCTGTCTCTATCTCCCTGTCTCCCCCTCCCTCCCCTCCAAGTGTGTATGTGTGTGAGTGTGTATGTGTGTGTGAATGTGTATGTGTGTATGAGTGTGTGTATGTGTGTGTGGGTGTATATGTGTGTGAGTGTGTGTGTGTGTGTGTATGTGTGTGAGTGTGTGTGAGTATATATGTGTGTGAGTGTGTGTGTGAGTATGTGAGTGTGTATGTGTGTGAGTGTATATGTGTGTGTGAGTGTGTGAGTGTGTATGCGTGTGAGTGTACATGTGTGTATGTGTGTGTGAGTGTGTATGTATATGTGTGTGAGTGTGTCTGAGTGTATATGTGTATGAGGTGTGTGTGTGTATGTTAGTGTGAGTGTGTGTGTATGTGTGAGTGTGTGTGAGTGTGTATGTATGTGTGTAAGTGTGTGTGAGTGTGTGTGAGTGTGTGTGTATGTGTGTATGTGTGTATGAGTGTGTTTATATGTATTTGTATGTGTGTAAGTGTGTGTGTGAGTGTGAGAGTGTATGTGTGTGCTTTCACTTGCTGTGATTCTTGATGTAATTTGTATTAGACTTTGTACAAGTCTTTTAAACTTAAATTTTCTAATTTTTGTTGTGAGAATTTCTTTGTTTTTTACAGTGTGAAATAGAAACCTAGAGAAAAGCTTGATTTTTGTTTTTTTTGTTTTTTCTTCATCTAGCAATGTCCCTTGCCCATAGTTGATGTGTTCAGATTAAGTACACACAGACATGATAATTCCCATTTCTTCCCATGGCAAATGTTATTTCTTCTGTTTGATACTTAGGTCTTCCACCTGACATGTTTGCAAAGCTTCTAACTTCCTGTATTCACTGAAGGGACAGTAAAGGGAACAAGCTCAAAACGGATGATGCTTGTAAGTGTGTGAGTCACAGGCCCAAGCAGCGACAGCTCCCACTACATCTTGAGAGACATGATGGGGAACAGGGACACTTAGGAGACATATGGCTGAGAGACTGGCACTTCCAAGAGTGGATTTTACAAAGTGAGGTAAGATGACACAACCCTTGACCACAGTGAATATCTGGTTGGAGGCTAATCAGGTAATAACTTCAACCACCTTCACATTCAGTTTTCCTCAATGAATGGCTTGGGTCATGTCATAATTTCTTAGATATAAATACATGGAAGGCAGAAAAAATAAAATAAAAAAGAGTACAAGCTTGGAGAAACTCTCAGAGGTTTAAATATGTTGAGGTTTTCGAAGCCTCATTCTTCTAATATTTACTTAAGATATTTTGCTGCCTTCAAAGCTATTAAAAGAGGATGCTCAAAATACATCATTTATTAGGATGAAATTTCATAATGAAACCCACTATTTTGAATGAATATATCCTAAAATGCAAACAAATAAGTGATAAATAATGAAAAAGATATAAGCAGCAGCTATGAGAGCAGGGCTCTATAATAATAATAATAATTATTATATTATTATTTATATTATATTAATTAATAATAATAATTATTATTTATTATCTCATGATAAGTTGAATATTGTTAATTCCCCAACATTCTCACTCCAAAGTTTTCTACAGATTCACTACACTGGGATTTCATAGTCTTTTCAATCTTCATAAACATTAAGAAAATTATAGAATTCAGAAACTTAGAAAAATTATCAGAATCTCTCTTTAGTCATTTTCCTTTTGGCAATACATTCTCTGTTCCCCTTTCCTATCTGTTTAGTTGGTCATATATTATAAATAGGTTAACATTTTGGATATTTACATCTTTATCCCATCTGGTCATAATTATTTCTTTTTCTGAAGAAACTGGGGGTAAATTATAGCTGATTTATTTAATGGAAATCAGGATCTAGAAATCTATAATAATTCCATAATAGTCAGGGTCTTTGGGCATTTCCCTGATGAACTGTTAAGATTTGTAATTAGGTACTTGAGATACAATATTTTTAACACTTTGACACTAGATATCAGATAAAAATATATGCTTTTAAAAAATGTAAAATACTTTTCTTTGAAGAGAGTACTTACTTTTGAGAAGACAGGACTAGAGAAATAAACCACTCTCAACATTACAGAGACTACTAATATGAAACTTTTTATGCATAGCCTAGCATCTCTGATATTTTTTGACATAGTCTACATGAACAGTTATTACTGATTTCAAACTTAATGGCCACATTTAAAGTTAGACATTTTAATGTATTACTACATTTACTTCAGTGTTTTACTGCAACATTTCTAACTCTTGAGTCCTAAGCAATAGCTTTTTTTAAAATTTTAGACTGTTTATAGGAACATTTTAGCTATTAAAGGCAGAGAAAATACTACACATTATAATGTGGTCAGGAATGATCAGGTAGTAACCTCCAAGGTGTCAAACAGAAGGAAAATACCTGTCTTCTGGAATAAGGCATACAGCACAGGAATACAATGAACTTTGTTCAACTGAAACCTTAGTCTTTCCGGAATTAATGTTAGTAGTAATGTCCACTTCTCCAAACAGCTCCCTTTGTCTTCTCTAAAGACTTCTATAGCCTGTACTTCCCCTCAGATTCTATTGATTGCCGATGAATTGCTAGCAGAAGGTATTTGAATTTGGTTTCCTATGTAGAATCACATGAAATTAATAACAGTTGTTTTCTCCACTTAACTGTGAAAAAAGTGGTTCAAACATATGATATTAAATATTTCATATAAATACAAAGACTAATTACTACTACTACTACTACTACTACTACTACTACTATTATATACTTCAACTAAAAGAAGTTTTAATTAAAATTTATAGCAAAGGGTAAAGAGTAAATGTCAGAGCAACATGGATTTTAGCCCTTAAAAGGCAACAGCATAATACTAAGAAATTTCTAGAAGCACTTCTGGCAGGAGAGAATCTGAGTGTTTCCACACTACCATGGGAAACATATCAATAGAGGAGTAATCAAAAAACATAATGCACAGTAGAACTATAGAAAGAGACCCTTGTCCTCGCAGGACAGCAGGTGTAGAGTCTGAGTGAGCTTCAAGGAGGTGTAATTTGAAGGAGGTGTAGTTTGATGGAGGTATAGTTTGAAGGAGGTGTAGTTTGGAGGTGGTGTAGTTTGAAGGAGGTGTAGTTTAGTTTGAGGGAGGTGTAGTTTGAAGGAGGTATAGTTTGAAGGTGTAGTTTGAAGGAGGTGTAGTTTGAAGGTGTAGTTTGAAGGAGGTGTAGTTTAGTTTGAAGGAGGTGTAGTTTGAAGGAGGTGTAGTTTAGTTTGAAGGAGGTGTAGTTTGACAGACGTACACCAGGGGATTGCCCTGTATTGACCTTGGACCTTGGGCCTGAAAAGGCTGAGCATGGCTCATTCATTACACCATCATAAGTCCCTGAGGATGGCTCATTGCATCATCATAAGGTCTCTAAGGCTGGCTTATTACATCATTATAGGATCTCTGAGGATGGCTCATTACATCATTATAAGGTCTTGGTGGTGTTTTTGAGAGGGTCATGTGCTTTGAGGATTCACTTTTCCTCCCACACAAAGCAGAACTGGTTTCCAGAGCACCATGAAGAAGAGAAACTAGAAACGGTTCTTGGTTTCATGATTTGAGCTGTGGCTCTAAACATCCCCATGTTAGAAAAGCCTGTGAATGTCGTTCCACAAACGTATCTTATGGTTTCTTCACACTTGGAGATTGCCATTCCCAATGATTCAAATGCAATGATTTTTTTTCCTCCAGTTTTTAAAATGGTGAGAGTGAATACAGATGTGGGAGAGTCCATGTCTGCTGATGACTGACAGAGCCATACTGGTGAGTCCCAAGTAGGTACAGCGAGCTAGAGGCAGTTGAGATGTGTAGTGGGGAGTACATACAGTATAGCATTGTGACATGACCTCTGAACTTATGGAATTCATAGTGGTTCACCATGGTGGTCAGGCATTCCTGGTACTTTCAAGCAGCAGTACACCAATCTGCTGCAGAAGCTGGTGCCTCTTACTGTTACTTTTCCCACTTTTATTTGACCAGGCTCTGTGATTTTAAACTCTTAGAACTTTGTGCAACTTCCTTCTAACCCTATCTTTCGGTAAGTTCTTTGTTGTTCTGATCATCCTTCATCAGGAGAACTGAGTTAATATGGTGAAAAAAAATGTCCCACCATCCAGACCACCCTGCAGCCTCCCAGAAAGGGTGTCAGGCCACGCAGATTAACTCTCCTAAGTTTAGCTGGGATTATCATCAGTGGTCCCCACAGAGGATCAAGGTGTCAGAAATGGATTGGTTGTTGCATAAAAACTTACCTCTGGTTCTTTTTTTTTAAAATAGGGGCCATGACTATATCCCTGAAGTTGATACATCATTGTTTTAGAGACTTTTAAGATAAGTTATGGTAGATTAAAATATTCACCATCAAATGTACCAATCTGAAGCACATTAGCTGTTTATTCCTATTTTTTTTTTCCAAATGAATGTTCTCTTTCCCTTTTCAGCTTGCAGAGTAAAGAAGAAAGCCAGGATCTTGACAAGAAAGAGCCCTTTCTCTACACAGAGGACATGTGAGAAACAAAGACAGTTTAACCAACCAAACACAACTACCGCCACTCATTTTGGCTCCCAGGGCAACTTGTCTTTGTTGGGTTCATTGTCTTAAAAATGCCTTTAAGAAGGGTTTGCACACCCACAAAAGTTCAAGTTCAAGTTTGGCACGCTGGACAAAATGGGATTTCCAACTCATTTATTTTGGGGACTTTTGCCCACCCTGCTCCTTGAATCTGGTTGCCAAAAATCTCCTATTTTTGTTGTTCTATGTTTTTTATCTTGTTGGGGAAGCTATTGGGTGAAACTTACAGTATGTGACTCATCTTACCAAGAAGGGGACAGTGACTATTTTATGACATGAGGTCTTTCAGAGTTTTGTATTCCTGATTGATTAATCACCCTGAGACACCCTCCCCCCTTACCCTATGTATTGATGATGCAAGGTTTGGATACAATAAAGATTCTATTCTGAAAGATGATGCTTCTTTTACGTACACTGTTAGTTTAACTCCCCAGAAAGCCTGGTGCCCTGCTATGGAGACATTCTCAACAAGGTAGCAGATCTCTCTCCTGTGCTGAGTTCGTAGCACATGGATTGAGTGTGGGTTTAGTTGACTGGTTATAGAGAGCTCAGAACTCATTCTGGGTATAATCAGAGACAGACTTTACTCCTCAAAAGCACCACCCAGGAATGAATGCAACTCTTTCCCATGGCTCTGTCTTATCCCCCAAGCTTCCAAATGAAGCTGGTGTCTTCTGTCTTCTGGCTCAAGATTTTAGCCATTTTGTTTTTCTCCAGATCTCACTGTCTACTTTCTTTTCATCTCAGCCTAAGGTGTGGCTTCATCTGCAAGGTGTCTACTCAGCATTGCCCTTCTCCATATGAAAGTTCCCCTTTTCTTTCCCAGTTCTTCAGCATTTCAACCACACTTCTTACTGGCGCTTCTGGGTTTTCTCTCCTTGTCCCTGTCTTTCATCTACTCAAGCTTTCTTCACATCTTCCTAGACAAGAGCAGAGCTGGGGCTCAGAGGTAGTAAAAAATAAAGAAATCATTAAAAGCAGCAGGTCAGACTTTCCTTGGGGCGTAGCATGACTGGAGGGGAGGACTTAGGAATATGGTCACTTTAGTATCTTTGAGTTCTTACACAAAGGGACCTTGCACCATGGTGGTGGGGTGGGCTTGTGGCCACAGAAACTTTAAACCATGGAAGGTCCATCAGTTAATGTTTAGGATACCTTATGAGAGATAAAGTTCTTCCTGAGCAAGGATTTATGCAACTCCATCATCATGGTCCACAGGGTCCTGAAAGGCTCCTCCAACAGCACCTGTGAAGCTTGATCCCACTTTACAGAGATGGTTGCTTGGTGCTCCCTCTTCTGCTTTGAATAAAGTGAAATCCTAGTAACACAGAACTAGCCTAGCTGTAGTATAAAGCCTTATGTCCCAGCTCTATAGAAAACTTTCTGAAACTTTGCTGGTGGACTAGTTATTGGGTTTGTAAACTCTGCCTGCTATTGGCTCTCTTTCAACACCATGTGACTTCTTATGCATTGTCCACGGGACATGATCTTCTTTCTTAATTCTAATATGTTAACTCTGCATGAAAACTGATGCTCTGAGTTAAGTGAGGTGTTTTAAGTGCTCTGGCACACTGAGGCCCTGAGTACTAGGGCTGCACCTCTGGGCAAGGCACTCCCCTCCTTTCTACCTGTTGTCCCTCTCACATGTCTTCTGTTTCTGACCCATCATTCCTAAATCTTATATTCAACTGTCTTCTCAGGCAAATGACTTTCACTCAGTGTCCATTGCTTACAGGATTATAAGATAAACTTTAAATTTATTAATTCTCTGCAATTGATTGCACACAGAGTGAATAAAAGAGTAAAGGGGGGGGAGAGACAGAGAGAGTCAGAGAGACAGAGAGAGAGAGAGAGAGAGAGAGAGAGAGAGAGAGAGAGAGAGAGAGAGAGAGAGAGAGAGAGTCGGGGTGGGAGAGAGAGAGAAACTCTTTGAATTTTCTTAGAAAACAGGAGAGTAATTGTTTTAAGGGCATTTGTACAAACTAGTACAGGCTGTACCAAGGCCAAAAGAAGAAGTTTTGAGTTCAAACGAGACCCTTTTTATCTCCTGATGCTGGAAAGAGCGCTGATTTATGTAGCAGCCGGGACATGCCACCTTAGTCTTGAACCCGTAATAATAAATCACCTCAGCAAGTAAACGTTCCCTCTATGGTTTCCAAAGTGCCTTTGTTTGCCGGTCTGTCTCCCCCCTCCCCCTCCCCCTCCCCTTCTCATTTATCCACAAAGCCTTTCCAAGCAATTTTAGACCTCTTGCCTTGTTAAAACTTCAGGAATTCCATGTGAAGTAGTTTGGGTAGATGATGTTACGGTCATATAAAGTTATGTTTGGCCGTGCTGTTAAATTGTCTTCCAATTAAAAAATTGTGAAAATAACCAACCCATCTTTGTTTGGAGTCCTAGCTTATTATTTTTACTAGTTGTGGTGTGACTTGTGACTTGTTATCTCCGAAACTAGTCTGCGCCTGTTTATGTGCTTGTGTGAGGGTTAACTAAGGTAATTTAAGGGCTAAAGAAATTGTTGCATTTGGTGATTTCTTGACAACGAGATGGCATGCCCCAGAGGCACCCCATTCTTCCTTGAGTGCCTTTTGTTCACAGAGCTTTGCCTGTCTATGAATTTGGGTTTGATGATGTGACTGGTTAGAGGATCTGTACCAAAGCCTCAGTGACCTCTGTGCTGGAGGAACTGCTTGTTTTCTTCCTCTTCCTCAAATTACTGCTAAGCGGAAGTTCAGAGTCAACATGAAGAGTTGAATTGTTGGTGCCATTGTCAATATGCTTGGTCAATACACAGGTCAGGTGTCTTCCCCGATCGCTCTCTACCTAACGTTTTTGAGTTGGGGGGTCTTTCACTGAACTCAGCTCACTAACTGGCTATCCGTCTGGCCCCAGAGGTGCACTTGTCAGCCTCTCAGCCAGGAGTACAAGTGCATGCTACCACAGCTGACTTTTTTGTCTTTATAATGGCGGCTAGGAGTCCACAGTCCTCATGCTCGAACAGGGGTAGGGTAGTGCAGGGGCCGATGTGGCCTCCATTTGTGGTGCCTGCACCACTGACAGCTATTTCGAACTCGGCAAAGTCCTAAGGGTTTGAAAGAAAGACACAAGTCTATTATTGGTGTTACCAGAAAGTTTACTCCATCTTGAACTGCGTCTCTCAGGACAGCCTGCAGTCACCCCACACGGACTGAGGTCCCAGTATTATACCCTCAGGTAATTACAGGGAGGTATGCAGATTTCCTAGCTGCTGGATAGAAGTTACCCCCGAGGGTGAAGTTTGTAAGCTGAGGCAGCTGGAGACAGGAAGGCCAGGTTGGAGTGGCTTGTGACTGGGCCAAAAAGCAAAACAAAAAGGGGGCATGTGTCTCTCCCAGGGTCGAGGCATGCAAGCAGGCAGAATAGCTAATCTCAAGAGGATGCAAGAGTTGGGATAGTTATTCCAACAGGGTAACACTTCACTGACTCCCCAGCCCTTTTGGGGTTAACTTTTTATTAATGTCTGTGACCTAGGTCATTTTTAAAATGAGGTGTCAGAGTTTTTCTTACACAGCTCCTATATATCAAGACTTCCTTAAGGACAGTGTTTCTCACCTGGAAGTTAAACTTACTAAGAATCACCACATTTTAATTATTAATTAATTATCTTATTTACTTACATTCTACATGCCCCCCTCTCAGTCCCCCCTTGCAGAGTTCTTCCATTAACCCTCCTTCTCTTTGCTTCTGAGAGGGTGTACCTCTGGTCATCTCCCCTCCCTGGGGCATTAAGTCTCTACCAGATTAGGTGCATCCTCTTTCACTGAAGCCAGACAAGACAGTCCTATGTCACATAATGTGTCAGGGGTCTCAGAATAGCCCATGTATGCTCTTTGGTTGGTGCAGTGGTAGGGTGCACACATAATATGTTTGGCTTCATTCCTAGTGCTGGGATGGATGGATGAATGAATGAATGAATGAATGAATGAATGACAACAGTACTACATTTACCATACATATAACTGTTGTTCTCATAGTCAAGTTTTAACATTCAAGTATGATTTTCTAAAAGGAGAAGGAGGAGGATGAGGAGGAGGAAGAGTAGGAAGAGGAGGAGGAGAAAGAGGAGGAGGAGGAGGAGAAAGAGGAGGAAGAGGAGGAGGAAGAAGAGGAGGAGGAGGAAGAAGAGGAGAAGGAGGTGAAGGAGGAGGAGGAGGAAGAAGAAGAAGAAGAAGAAGAAGAAGAAGAAGAAGAAGAAGAAGAAGGAGAAGGAGAAGGAGAAGAAAAAGAAGAAGAAAGAAGAAGAAGCTGCCACTGTCCTGGGTAGGGTTTGACATGGTTTCAAATATCCTTGTATTATGGGAAGAGGAGAAGTTTCTAATTTCTTCAGCATTGGATTTTTGTGTATCTGCATAGCAAAATACCATAAGAAAATAAATTCAGCATAAGCAAATGAAGAGCGTAATGCCCTTGGCTGTTTTCATCAATTTTTGAATCACCCTTTCGTTTGTCAAGAGTTCAAAGTGAAGTCACACCATTGTCACAGTGTCTAAGTATTACCAGTGACAGGTGGCAGGGAACTGCCGAGAAAAAAAACAGGTGTTCACCATTCCCATCTGCACCACACAAGTGAATACTTGAGAACAGCAGCCTTACCGAGGGGAAAATGACCATGAATGTTACCCACTTTCCCAGGATAAAGTTAACCTTGATAGTAAACGTGAGATTGCACCAGTTTTAACCTTGTAGGTTAACAAGGCCATTGTTTGAACACTGACAGAGAAAAACACTGTCTTAGGGCTGCAATTACTGTGATAGAACACCATGACCAAAAACCAAATTAGGGAGGAAAGGGCTTATTCAGCTTAAACTTCCAGATCACTGTTTATCATCAAAGGCAAGGGCTGATGGAGAGGCCACGGAGAGGTGCTGCTTACCGGCTTGCTCCTCATGACTTGTTTATCCTTTTTTCTTATAGAACCCAGGACCACCCACAATGGACTGGGCCCTTCCCCACCAGTCACTAATTAAGAAAATGCCCTGTAGACCGATCTTGTAGAGGCATTTTCTCAATTGAGGTTCCCTCCTTCCAGCTAACTCTAGCCTGTGCCCAGTTGACATAGAACTTTTCAATACAAACATTTTCAGTGATGAGTCCATTTTCACATATGCTAATGAGCCAATACACATTTCCTTCTGTGCAAATTGAATATCTGTGCATGTTTGTATGTCTGCATTTCTGCCCTTATGTATACCTGGGCTCTCTATCTGTAGATGTAACCAACTATAGGTTAAAAAAAAAGTGGCACTGTGCTAAACACATACATTTATTTCTTGTCACAATTCCTCAAACAATACAGTGCAACAATCACTTACACTTCTTTTATAGTGTTTTCACTATGAGAAATAACCTAGGAATGATTTCAAGTAGATGATAAGATGCAAAGGTCACTTTTTTTTTTTAACACATAAGAGTTTGACTATCCACAGATTTTGTATAGTCAGGGAACCTTGGGACTAATTACCCCACAAGTGTTGAGAATTTGAGTGTGTTTATATATCACAAATACAGCATATATATAAGCCCATGCAGTATAAGTTTGTATCAACAATGGCTCATATCTCTATGGCTTATTAAGAATGAAGTTCTCCAGACGATTAGGTGATTCCAACAAAACTTACCACTTCCTTGCCTCTCCCCTCCCCCATCCAATGATGTCTTAAGAGGAGAATTTAATCCTTTAACTCTCATTGCCATGTATTGCTTTTTTCTGAAAAATTGAAAGCACAGTATGATGGAGAAGTTTAAAACCAATGCTTATCAGCCCGATATTGATGGCTTCCCAGATAAACAGTATGGGTAACAGCTGCTTTCTGACTGCTGCATGCCAACACATATGTAATATGGAGAATTCTTTGTACCAAGATGCTGTGTGTTGAGGCTTCTTTTGTTCAGGTCACCTCCTGGACCAGAAGTGCCAGGTTGCCGGACTTCTCCATAAAACCACCTTCCATCACTGTCCATGAAGACATACAAGGTTGCAGAAGACAGCCTCTTAGTGATTCTAGCCTTCAGGACACCACTTCAAAGAGACTAGATCTTCTTGTGAAGTCTCTACCACATCTGGGTCCCTCAATCCTTTCCTCAACTTTTTTATAAAAATCTCCAACCTCCATCAAATGTTTGGCTGTGGTACCTGCATCTGTCTCATCCAGCTGCTGGGTGGAGCCTCTCAGAGGTCAGTTATGCTAGGCTCCTGTGTGCAATTATAGCAGAGTATAATTCATAGTGTCAGGGATTGGTTCTTGCCCACAGGACGGGTCTCCAGATTGGCCAGTCATTGGTTGGCCATTCCCTCAGTCTCTGCTCCTCAAGAAGGTCAACTGGACCTTCGCTCAACCAACCTGGGCCCTTGGGAACTCCCAGAGACTGAACCACCAACCAAAGAGCATACATGGGGGATCTTTGCACCCCACATATATGCAGTAGATGTGCAGCTTCATCTTCATGTGGGTCCCCAAAAACTGGAGGGGCTGTCCCTAACTCTGTTGCATGCCTGTGACTCCTGTTCCCCTAATTGGGCTGCCTTATCTGGCCTCAGTGGGAGAGGATGTGCCTAGTCCTGCACAGACTTGATGCATAAGGCTGATTTGGTACCCAAGGGGCCTCCCCATTCATAGAAGAGAAGGGGAGGAGTGGAGGGGGGCTATTCAAGGTGAGGAGGAACTGCTGGGTGGGGGGTTGCGATCTTGGATGTAAACTGAATAAATTAATTAATTAATGGGAAAAAGAAACTAGATCATAGTTTTATTTTTTAAAAGTACAGTTATACTTGCCATTTTCTAGAACACAAAAGTTATAATTTAGATCTTCGTTATTTAATATGACAGTCTCAATATTTGAAGTGCAGCCAATCCAAATCCAGATGTACTGCCAGTGTGATTTTCATGCACAGTTTTGGCAGCTTGGAAATAAAGTTGCAAAGAATTTTATTAAAGATTTTTTCCCCCATGTTCACATGGGAATGACATTTTGGGCATATTGAATTTAACACTGATATTAATTTCCTTTTAAATCCGTGCTTATCCAGTAACTCAGAATGATGTAGATGGCTTGTGTGGTGTCTCTACTGGGCAAAGAAGGTTCTAGTTATATGCAGAGATCCTGAGGTGATACGGAAATGCTAACCTACATCTTGGCAAACCTCATTCTATTCTACCTGGAGGCCGTGTTTATGAAAGAAGGGAGGTATCACATGGCCTAAAGGATTCTACAATGTCTGGGGCACAGATAGGCTGGCAGTGTCATCCTCCTGTTGGGCTGTGTTTTCAGTGTCCCCCACTTTCTTTTTACCTGGAGCATGGAACGTGGAAGGACCGAGTTACTGTGTAACATTCCTCCCCTTTCCCCTCTCCCCAGAGATTTTCTCTCCTTCAGAGTTTCTGTATTATCCACCAGTTCCTCTAGTGATTTGATCTTTGTGTCCCGAGCTACATGTTATGGGTGCCTTAATGCCTTCCTTATATGCTAATTATATAATTTGTACTCTTATGCTTACATAAGACAGAAATTGCTATTCCATCTGGCTGGTGATATTATCTGATAGCAAGATTGGGACCATCTTTGACACATGTATGCATTTATCTAACATTCCTTCACATGCTCTTGACATTCTTAAATTGATTAATTTTGCTTAGTAAGCAAATATCTGGGTTTATTACTTGACCCAACTTAAGATCCTTTGAGTAGATGCTTGTATTTGTCAGGGTTCAATAAAGGAACAGAACCCAATAGATTGTTTGATGGGATGGCAAACTGTTTATATGCTTTTGGTAAAGCAGATGCATTTATATATACTTTACATCTTGTTTCTTTAATTTTCTTTTTATTGCATTTTCTTGCATTCAAGAGAGTCAGGTTTTTATAACATGGCTACTGTGCACAGCAGCTCATGGAAACCGTGGTTTACCTGAACAAGATCAAGCGGATCACAATTCCAGTCTGGCTGGGAGAAAGGCCCCTGAAGTCCCCCTTGGTGGAGGAGCGATTGGCAGCTGAGCAAGAGAGGCGCATTCTCCTTTGGGGATCTGGCTGGTGGAGCTGCCCAGGCCCCAGTGGATGCCTTACCCCCATATGAGTATAAGCATCACTAACAGTATTTAGGGCTCATTAGTAACAACAGAAAAGGGCTTGAGACTGGGAGAGGGCAGGGCAAGCACTGGACAAGCTGGAGGGAGGTCGTGGAGAATGGATATGATCAAAGTACATTGTATGATGTATGAAAATTGGAAGAATAAATAAAACTATTTTTATTAAAATCTCAAAATTGTATTTGTTCACTTTACATTATAATATCAGCCTCCTCCTCTCACTACCCCCTCCCACAGATCCTCCCACTATTTCCCCTCCTCCTTTTCTCTGAGAACAGAGAGCCCCCCCATATCATTGTCCCAAAAATATTTTTTAAAGAGTTCTTTTTTGATATGACACATAATTTATTTCCTTTCAACTTTTTTATTATTTGGGAAGCCATATCCTATTTGGGGGTATATACGTATCTACTATTTGTGATATATATATATTTCTGTGTGTGTGTTATCTTGTAATAGATCCCATGAGTTATTATTTTTACAATTATAGATCATATTCTTAATTCTTCTGTCTAAATTTGAAGAATACAGTTAAACAACTCATTTGATTCTTTCTTTCTGAGATCAAGGAATTTCATACATCTTAACTTATATTTATGCCTTCAGTCCTTCAATCTTGTTATGGATATATTTCTATGTTTTTAGTCATGTTTTTATTATAATATTTTATACTCTACTAATCTCCTAAATAATAACTATGAGCTAATTAAACCAGTGTTAACTGGTTAAACTGCTACATCGACCTTTTGTCAAGGATGTGGCAGACTTGGATGAAGATACACATGTATCATTTAGATTATATACTAACTAGTGATCTAGAGGATGGTAGAGAAAAGCAAGAAGGAAAGTAATGGACCACCTTAAATTACTTGAGCAGGTCAGTTAATTTGTCTCTGCGTGCCTGACTTGAAAGCGATTCTTGCCTTGCCTGGCCTCAGAGGCCCTACTTTCTCAACACAGATGCTAAGGCAGCGAGTGACTCTAGAAAGCTGGCCAGTTTTGTAAAACACCACCTCCTGGTTTGTTGATCAGCTATGGACGGGAGGCATCTCTTGTTGCCTAGGAGGTGTGTGTGTGTGTGTGTGTGTGTGTGTGTGTGTGTACACGGTAACATGATTCTTCTACTTTCTTTTTATTCTGTCTCAGTAAATTCATAAGAAACACAAGGTTTTAACTTTAAAATCAAACAAAAACTTGGGCATTTCCCATCAAGGTAAAACTCAGTGGGAGATTTTTTTTGTTCCCCTTTCTGGTTCTTCAGCCATAAATATAAGCTTAGGTTTATGGCTCCCAA
Source organism: Micromys minutus (assembly GCF_963924665.1). Taxonomy (NCBI): domain Eukaryota; kingdom Metazoa; phylum Chordata; class Mammalia; order Rodentia; family Muridae; genus Micromys; species Micromys minutus. The sequence continues at coordinate 35,302,657 of NC_137963.1, forward strand.
AATAATTTTCTTATCTCTCAGGAGTCAATAGTATTTCTCTGAGACCCCTCACTGTGACATGGGTGGGGACCATCTGTAATGTGCGCCACTGTCTCTGTGTCTAATGGGAAGGGTAGCAGGACTGAACATCAGTTTTCCTTTGAACAGTGAGTGGGCTGAGGTCTGTGAGCCTAGAAATTTTCCTGCGTTACCACAGAAATTGTCTGCTGGTTCATTTCTTTGTCTTCACAGAAGAGCCGATTTCAACCCTGACTGGCTATTCCTCTTTGTTGTTATTCCCGTTAAGCTGATGGGTCAGTGATAATTAGATGTAATGAGTCCAATAGGGGATTCCATCTTCTTGCCTTTAGTGAACAATGCCTAGGGAGAGACCACTAACCTTTGTTCTGAGTTGATAGACATCTGTCCTGTCTTAGGAACAACGTGAGCACCTTCCTTCCCCAGCCTCTTAGGCTGATCTCTTAGCTCAGCTTAGACCTGAAGGATACAAAACAGAGTCAAAATCACCTGAAAGTGGAGGAGGGGGTGGTCAGGAAGTCAAGATGTGGGGAGGAGCAAGAAGAAATTGCCAGGCAGGCCCAGGCAGTTTTGTCTTGCAGAATGTGCATGGGAATTTGTGAGGAATAGATGACTTTCTTAGAGTATATGCCCACAGCTACAAGCAACAAGACAAAGTGAAACAACACAACCTGCTCCAGAGGAGTATTGAAATTGATGTGAGTTTCTGGATTGGGAAAGTTCTCTTTGGGGAGAGACTATCCATTCACTTACCTATTCATCAAACCTTCCGAGAGTACCCACTGTGTGCTCTCTTGGCGAGAGTACCCACTGTGTGCTCTCTTGGGTCATGTGTGGCCCTGGTGGAAATCTGGTTCCCAGTGGTCAGAAGCTTGAGACTCCATTGTATGACACTTTGATATCTGAACATTGGGATCCTCTCCTACACGGAAAGAGACACGTGTTGATCTAAAGTGAGAATTCTCAATTTCTTTGGCTCAGGGCTTTGTAGTAGAGCAGTCACAGGGGCAGTTCCTAAGGAGCAGGCCGCTCACTGTGTCATTCCTTGACGTGCTTGGCTGGTTTCCATCCTGGTTATGTGTGAATCTGAACAAGTAGACCCATAAGCATTGTAGATGCTAACACAGGAGGCTACTAATGGCAAGACTGGACAAAGAAAGAAGTGTCAGACCTGCCTGAGATAGCCAGGAGAGTAATTCTGTTTAAGCCACAACACAGTTTTTAGCATTTGAGATGCCATTTTCCAGGACAAATATTTTATCTTCATATGTGAGCTTCTCACATGCAAGCTTCTCTCCAGTCCACTTTTCTCACTAGAATGATCATAGTAGCACAGAACAGACACTGAGGCAGACTTTGAGGACATTGCTGATGAAACCCTGTGGTTAGAACATAGCAGGGACAGGACTGAAGTGATGGGCTCTAACCACCTGCCTTATTTATGCAAGCACGTGATGTTAATACTGACTGTCAATACTGGAAGAATCTAAAATCACCCAGGAGACAAGCCCTGAGCATACTGTGATAGGTTATCTAGACTAGGAGGCCTGCCTTGGATGTGGGTAGTAGCATCCCATGAACTGGGGACCTAGGCTGAAGAAGCACAAAGTAGACTGGACACTAGTGCTCATCACTCTCTGCTTCCTGATTGCGGATCCAATTGACTAGATGCCTCCTCGCCGTCCACTGACTCCTGCTCTCATGATTTTATCTGCCACGATGGAACATATCTCTTCAAAGACCAGAAAACTGCTTCCTGTCAGGTTGTTGTTGTCGTTTTATTTTGTTTTAGTCTTGGGAGATAAGTTAATAAAACTGCCCACTAGGAAGATTGACCTCTTGACCTGGAAGATTATATTTTTCATTGGTTCTTGTCTCTGTGTTGCAGGTTTCACACTTGCCTTTGAAGACATAGCAGTCATGTAGTTATAATTTGCAAGAGTGTTTGTGCTGTGGGGTAAGCAATCAAAATGGTGGAGGGGTGTTGTGTCTCAACCTTCATGGATGGCAGTAACATCAGCCCTTCTGGAGACCAGGCCTACTAATCTATTTCAGCTCCTCCCTGGGTGTAAAGAGAGCTCGCAGCTGCTCACAGCTCAGAGCCCCTGATGCCTACTTTCTCCTGTTTCGCTCTCAGAGAAATATGTTTCCTAGAAAGGTCTGACACTTCTGAACCGGACCCTGGGCAAGGAACCCAAGCACTCTTGAAAGCACTGATCAATTGAAAAGTGGGAAATATTTTCTCCTGAGACTAGATGAGATAAGAATGTGTAAAGGGCTAAGCTTGAGTTGACAAACAGAGGATAAAATATAAGTGTGGCCTTAAGGATCCTGTTGGAACCATTTATTCAGCATAAAGATTCCCAGGCCCACTGTTACTGCTTTAGCTATAATAAGTGGTAACTGGCAGGGTCTTACAATTGGCCAGGAGGGCATCGTGTCTAAACACCTTTTCTCAGTTATCACAGTTCCGCTCAAAAATTCGATGAGATAGGTAAGATTACAATGCTTGTTTTGCATGCCAGGAATAAAGCTACAGCCCATTAGGCAATCCATCTGGGTGCACATAGCTGCAAGTGGGGAAATCACTATCTTAAACTCTGGAGTCTGACCTCAGGGTCTGTGTTCTGATCTCTCCATACCCACTTGTCAATCTTGGAAGAGATGAGTGATCCGGGAGCCAGGAGCTCAGCATGCTCACCACACCCTATGTTATCAGGACACACTTTAAGGCTTTTTGGTCTGTCTCTCTAGCACTGGCCTCTAGCATTTTCCACAGATGCTAAAAGTCTGGGTCCAGTACCCACTACTTGACAATTGCCTTTTATGAGACATACCCATCCTCCATCAGTGCTTGACAACAGAGGTCTCTGGGAGTGGAAGTTGTGCTGACATACCCCATTCACCTAGCACATCTAGGAGAGAAAACAGGACAGACTTTAGGGTTCCCTGAAGTCCCTGCATCTCAGAGAACCATTCTTGATATAGAAATCTGAACTGTCTTTTATAGTGACTGTTCTGGCCTTAGTTCTGTTGGTGTGATAAAATACCCTTAAGGGTATTAAGAAACGTAAGAAAAAAAAGAGATTGACTTTCACTCATAATTACAGTTACAGTCTATTAAGAAATCAGGGCATGAAGTGGATCATCTAGTCACATCAGGTTCATATTGAAGAGTAGTCAGAAATGCAGGCACGCATGCTCTCTTACTTGCTTGCTTGTGCTTAGCTTGATTTGTTCATGATTACACAATTTAAGACCCATTGCGTAGGGGATGGTGCTGCCTGCAGTAGTTAGGTCTTCACACATCACTTAATTAAGACAATCACCTACAGACATGCCCACAGGCCAACCCAATGAGAAAACCCATCACTGAAACTCCCTTCAGAGGATCCTAGGTTATGTCAAGCTAACAATTAGGGCTAGCCAGATCAGTAGAATTGTGACAAAACTATTATTTTGGATACATCTTTACTGGAACTATGGGATATCCTTTGCTCTCAGAGCTTAGAATATCCTAATGTGTGGAAGCGGCTTCAGGGATCCTGCTAGGTCTCTTACAAGACAGAATTCTAACAAGATAACAGAGAGATGAATAAAACCTCTTCATCTGATCACATCCATTCCCCCAGACAGCTTCTGATTATGTTAGGACAAAGTCTAAAAGTCCTCATCAGACCTTCAGGCCTTTAAGAATTGGTTCTTCCTACATCTCCAGGGCCATCTGTCCACTCCCCACTCACTCAGAGGCCTCTATTGTACTGATTTTGTGGTCCTCACATGGGCCGACTTGTTCTTACCCAGGGTCTGTCTGTTGCTCTCCATTCAGCGTATGCCCATCTCCCTGTGACTAGACTATCCCTTTAGATTTAGTGCCAACACCGCCCAGGGCAGCCTTTCCTGATCTTCCAGCATAAGTGGGGCCCTCTGTCACAGTATCCCAAGGAGACCCCAAGTAAATGTGTATTGACCTAGGTATATTTGACATAGGCACTTCCATATTAAGATGTAATGCCTTAGAGTTATGGGAAATTGGCAAAGCCTTCTGCTAATAGGTCAGACTCAGAATTAACAAAGCCTCTGTCTGGTCTAACACAATAATGTTAACAGCGTGTGCAAATATGAGTATCTACAACCAGTGGATCAGTGTGTATAAAAACTAGCAACTGCTGCTTCCTCCATCCCAGGTTTGCCTACAGAGACTCCTATCCAGAGTATTTAACTGTTCTGGCTGTGCTGTACATAATAAACCTACTGAGGTTCTAGGCTGCGTAGACCTCATCAGCTCTCTCACAGCCACGAAACCCCAGCCTTTGCATCTCTGTATTTCTCCTTTCCTCATCCCCAGCCAGTTAAAATGGCTGAGCCATTCAGAACACAGCAACCCCATATTTCACACCAAGTATGGGGCTACAGCACCATCACACTGTGGTACTGACGATTCTGTGGTTGACATCTCTCTCCTTCAACAATCCTGTGAGGTCATAACCTCTGTCTACCCAGCAGAGTTCTTCATTCCTGATGACCATCTTGGTGCTATGCACACAGCAGGTATGTAAATATTGTTTGCTACAAGATGTGGATGAGTCACTGGGAGACCGGGCTTCCAACCACTCCTTCAGAGATGGGTTGAAAGAAACTGGGCAACTGAAAGGCAAGTGATGGTGTCCTCTAATGGAGGCTCGCTTCCAGTCATGTCTAAAGAGTTCTTCAGAAAGAACTGGGCAAAACTACAGCAGCCGGGTGTAGGGGAAACCCGGGAACCAGGCAGCCAGCCCCTTTCCAAGAATAGATGTTTCTAGATTGGTTTCAGAACAACAAAGTCTATCCCAAGAAAGAGAAACTTACTTCTCAGTAGAAGTGGCTACATTCCTAGTGTTTTCTACTCTATGATAGCCAGGGTGGTGGAGAACTCAGAGCTCTCTAGTTTCCATAGACCAGAAACCTGAAACTCAGAAGGAACGGCTTACTCCGGAGCTAAGGCTGTGGTTGGCAACCAGATCTCGGGTCTCCCAGACCAATTCTCATTTCATTATGACACATTGCACTTTGATTTGGGGCCACGTTGGAGGTGAAAAGAAATCATTAGAAAATGAATGTTTCCTGAAATATCACCTGCAATTTGTTGCACTCAGAGTTTCACACTGATAAATAACCTCTCTCTCATTAACATGCAGGCGCCCTACAATTAGCACCCTCATTGGCACTGTGTAAACAGCTTCTCACTGCGCCTTTTACCTCTTTGTTCAAACAAAGATTTCTGTTAGCAAAGCAACAAGGAGGAAATTAGTAGCAGGTGAGAGCTTATTTTTAATTATATTGAGATTGACTGTTGTTCTCCAAATCTTCTCTAATTCCCCCAAGATATTTATTTGCAGACCCGAGTTCTCAGTCCGTGAAAGCAACAGCCATTTCAGAGCTTTATTTACTAAATGGAAACTCTGGATGGCAGCGGTGGTTTCCTGGCGTGCTGCCAAGAGAAACAGCGCGGTGGGGGTGGGGCGCGGTGGGGGAGGAGGTGGTGATGTGAGATCCAGCTTCTATCTGAGAAGCCAGGCAACCGCAGGCAAGTAGGGAGCATCACAGGCTGATGGGCAAGCCTTCTGCTAGGTGCCCAAAGCAAAGCAAAGACCAGCCCGCAGTAACTTTCCACTCCTGCTGCCGGGAGTCAAGGCGCTGGCTGTCCTGATCTTACGGGACCAGATTCTCATTGGTTGCCAAGGATGAGAAATGGTATCTGCCAAGGATGGAGGGACTGGTTTCTGACATCATGTGGTCAGAATAGTTAAAGGTTATCGCTTCTTTTCTCTGAGGCCAAGACTCTCTTTTGAAAACCCTGGACAACTTATATCCAAACACCAAACCTTCGCACCTGCTAATGTTTTCCATTTTGAAATTTCTCTCCTCTGAATTAACACCATCTCTCTAGAATTTCTCACAAGTTGGGGGATTCCATACTGGAAAAAAGATCTCCTTGCTGCATGACAACTTCATGTTCTATGTTGGAGGTAAGGCCTTGCCTCCTGGGCTTGCTCCAGTCTATACAGACCATGTTTCTTTAACTATTTTTGGTGGGATGCGGTTTCCAGAGTCCTCTTTACTCTGAATATCATCCTTTTCCTGATTGAGGACTTGCCCTCCTCACTTTTCTATTTTGTTGACTTTGGGTACTTGCTAGAATAGTCTCCTTTTAAAAATCTACCATTTTTATATAGGAACAGAAAAGTCCTCTTAATGAGGGATTGATTGGTCGCTGCACACAGAAACATTTTATTTATGTTGTCTCGCTCATCCCATTAGTGGTTAAATAATTTGCATCTTATAACATGTTTCCTTTTTCATAGAGCACTTTTGTAATGACCACAAGAGAAAGACAAGGTTGTGGCTGTTGACCCCATTTCAAAAGTGAGGAACTAGCCCTCCAGAGGGCACGACACCCATCAACACCCAGATGTAGGCTTCCACACACCCCCATCCCCTGTCCTCTGATTGACAGGCCAGCCCTGCATTCACAACACAGATGGTTCTGTTTAACAGATTTGCTGGAAAGAGGGAGGAGGACAGAGAAACAATTTCTGGGTCAGTGGACCAAGACTTTAAGTTCCCTTCTCAAGTTCAGCATCCTTTATTTCCTGGTCCGTCATCCTCTGTTCTATAAAGCCAGGCGATAAGAACTGTCTCATGGCTGTGAGGCTGTGGCATGAAATATTCATCTCCATTTGTAAGCTGACTGGAGAAGATGTAAGCTAGAACTCAAATCTGGATTACTTACACTGCACACATGTTTACCCTAGGCTTTATAACTTCTCACCTTCTACCTTCCTCATGCAATGCTTAAAGAAAGGAGCCAATAATAGAAAGAGAAACAGTTTTAGATAGAAATCCAAGCCAGGAAAAGTTTAGTATAAGTTTTCAGTTCTTTTGTGTCTAAGGCAAGAATTGAAACACAGCTTCCCTCTCCCTTTTCTATCAAAGGAAGCCATTCCTGAGAAGTGTCTGGGATCTATCACTTTCATTGTTCCGTCAACAGCTCTGAATGGCACATCACCCAGGAGCCAGTCACAACCTGAGGGGAGAAGTCCATTTGGGAGGTCAAAGGTTTGCTCTGAGTGTTGTGTTCCAAAACTGATCCCCAGATTAGTGATCTGTGCTTTAGAAAAGACTCTTGGGAAGGGGGTTTGAATACAGATGTTTGGTTCTGCTCCAGAGGTCCATGGGTGGTGTCTTTAGTCTTTCTGAGACCGTGACAGAGTGGGAGCTGGGTAGTCCTGTTCCTTTCACAGGCTGATGATGGTGTCCATGACCGTGGGAGGTAAAACTTGCACCTCTCCAAGTTAGAGATCTCATCTTTGCCAGCCAGTTGCATCTGGACGCATGACCCATTGACTATCTTACTTGGGTATGGTTTGGCTTTGAACAGTCATTGGGACCTTTGCAGCCTGAAGGCTTGGAAACACAAGGCAAAAGAGAAGTGCTTTCATCTAGGATGGTTTTAGAAGAGGGTCTTGTCAATCATCGGTTAACAGAAGAGGCTGGGCGTGGCTCTTGGGTGTCCTGGCTTGAGCAATGCTGCCATGATGTAGTTCTTCTGTAGGACCTCTGTCTAACTTAGCAAATGCACCTGCTAAAGGTTTATATATATATATCCTACGTCTGAATGCTGAAGAGTGTCTGCACGTTAGAATTAATGTCAGACTGAGACATGATAAATATGATTTTAGTGTTTTTCTGAGAAGCTTCAGTGGTGTACCATTTTATTGTCTACTGTCTCAAAGGCTTAAATCTCTTTTTGCTGCCTTCAGTTCATATGATGAAAACATGTGAAATCACTGGGATTTATATAGGCAGATTTGGCAGCTCCTTATTTTTTTTTTTAACTTGGACTGTCAGATATAAATCAACGTTATGGCACTCTTTCCAAGAATATGTTAGAATGTGCATGTGTTGGGGGAGACGACATAGTATTTCTATTATAATTTTGTTTGTTAGGTGTGATTTGAATTGTTTGGTTTTGTTTCATAACATTCACAATTTGTGGTTATTTAACCGGTTCTCCTCGGCTGCCCTTACCCCTGGCTGTCAGATTCTATTTTTGCTTCCAGCCTTTATCCCAGCCCATTCCCTTCCGCCTGTCTTTCAGAACCCAATTCTGGCGGTACTTTGTCCAAAAAGCAGCCCCCCCCCCCCAATAGCTCTATACCCATCTTTCCTCAGACTTTCTGAAGATGTATTGCTAGGTCCTTTATAATGAACATTTATTGTATATTTTATAGTTATCAGGTATCTGTATCATATTAATCTAGTATGGCATGAGTTGCTCTGTTAGCTAACTGTATTGTATTTTCCTAACCCTCTGCTGAAGTTCATCACATGCAGGGTCCATATTCTCACATCTTTTTTTATGCCATTAATGACAAGACCCCCAAACCAGGCACATGTGAACAGTCAGTGGCTGCCTTTCACTTCATCAGCAGTATATTCCACAGAGGCCTCTATTTGCAAACTCTCTTAAGGAGCAACAAGAATCATTTGGTTATAGGGTCAACTAAGACAAAAGTCACGTATGTCCTATTCATTGATACATCTACACACCAGACAACTGATGCATTAAACTGTCCAACAACTTCTTTAGACTAAATCCAAGCTCATCTGTGAACTTGAGCTGTAAAGATGGAAAGGCAGTCGTTTCTGTCAAAGGAGAAGCTTCTGAATTTGACATGAGCTGGAACCCAGTCTTATCTTCCAACAGTCAAAGACCAATCCTCTCCCTGGCACTTTCCAAAATGAAAACAACAAAAGAGGCTGGAGGGAAACTCTGATTCTGGGGCTCCATAGGGACAGCATCTTCTTTCTGGAGAAGAGTCCTAATAACACCATTTAATATCCATAATGTTACTACCCAAAGAGTACGTATGGACAAACCCATGGCTCCAGCTGCATATATAGCAGAGGATGGCCTTGTTGGGCATCAATGGGAAGAGAAACCCTTGGTTCTGCCAAGGCTCAATGCCCCAGTGTTGGGGAATATCAGGGTGGGGAGGTGGGAGGGTGTGGGTGGGTGAACACCCTCATAGAAGCTGGGGGCAAGATGAGATGGGGTAAGGAAGGAAATTTGGGAAAGGGAATAGCATTTGAAATGTAAATAAAATATATCCAATAACAAATAAACCAAGGCTTTCAAAAAGTATCCACAGTGCTTCCAACCATCCTAATGTACGGAGACCCCAAGGAACTTGAAGCCTTTGAATGTTCAGGGGTGGAGGGAGAAATTTCATGAGCTGAGAAGCCGGGGTGGTGATGGTGGTAGTGTGGTAGTAATGGTGGTGATGGTGATAGTGGTGGTGATGCTGGTGGTGGTGATGGTGGTGGTGGTGATGGTGGTGGTGGTGGTGGTGGTGATGGTGATGGTGGTGGTGGTACTGCTGCTGTTACTGCTGGTAGTGGTGGTTATTGTGGTGATGGTGGTGGTGTGGAGGTAATGGTGGTGGTGATGGTGGTGGTGGTGGTGATGGTGGTGGTGATGGTGGTGGTGTGGAGGTAATGGTGGTGGTGATGGTGGTGGTGGTGGTGGTGGTGGTGGTGGTGGTGGTGGTGGTGGTGGTAGTTATGGTGTTAATGGTAAGTGTTGCCTGTGCAAGCATGAGGACCTAAATTTGCATTCTGGAACCCAAGTTAAACCAGATGGCACAGTACCTACCTGTGCTCCTGTGACAAGGTGGCAAGATTTGGGGGAAGACAGGGGAATCTTTGGGAGCTACTGGAGCAAGTATCCTGCTTTGTATAACATGAAAATCAGACTCCTTCTCTCAAACAGGGTGAGGCATAAGGATCAACACCCAAGTTTTCCTCTGACTTCTACATGTGCACCCATGTCTCCCGCCCCACCATGCACACACACTGAGGAAACATGGCTGGGTGTGGAAAGCAATGCCCTAAACATGGAAGAATACTTTTCAAATGATGAGAGCAGAAAAAAGTCACCATGGAAACATTTTGTCCTTTGCCTTAGTGGCGTGTGTGGGGGCTGCTGTGGTGAGAAAAGCAGAAACAGAGCCTAAAACTGTTCACTATGAAGTTTTGACAAGGAAATGTGGGACAATCCCTTAATCAACCACTCAGTTGCTCTGGCTTCTGTTTCTGCAGTACACATTTTCCACCTAGTCAGAAGAAGCACTTCTAGAGAATTCTGAAGTCCTGGTGGGACTGCTCTGCTCATGTACTTTCTTTTGCTTTCTACCAAACAGGGCTTGATAGTGTCAACAGGACAGCACTCTCTCAGTAAAGAACCACCCCATAGATGGCTGTACTATGGGGTTCTGTTTCTGTAGAGCCTCCCCAGGGACCTTGGTAACCAAAGAAGCTATAATGATTTTATTCCAAGTGTATCCCAAAGGGACTGGCCACAGGAAGAAGGAGAGTGGATTTGGGGGGTAGCTTCCCTTGGAAGGAGTTTGGCAAATGTTTGCAGCTTCTTGGATTTTCTTTCTATGCATTCAGTCCAAAATCTACTAGAGGTGTGGGGGGAAAAGTGGAGACTGTTAGGCTGTGGAAGGAACCGGGGAGCTCAGGGAAGGCTTCTTGGAACAGATGTGGGAAGGCATGGGTTTTAGGTAAGTCAGCCAGAAACTGGAAGGAGCTATTGTTTTACTAGGAAACAGCTGCTCTCTACCATTCTCACCACTCAGTGATGGGCCATAGGTACTTTCGTATCAGGGCAAAGTCCCAGAGCAGACCGGTTAGAGCAGTGGTTCTCACAGCCCCTCTGGCAAATATCTATCTCCAAAAACAATTACATTATGATGCATAGCCATAGAAAATTGCAGTTATGAGGCATCGCTGAAAATAATTTGATGGTTGGGGGATCAACCACAACATGAGGAACTGCATTAAGGCTCACAGCATTAGGAAGGTTGAGAACCACCGGGTTAGAGGGTCATATTTCAATGAAGATTCTGAGAGTGGGATTTAATCCAGGTGACAACGATGATGAGAAACGTTCACCATCTTTGACCTGTGAGATACTCTCAGAAGTGGACTTCATCATCAGATACCCAAAGGCCACCACTGAAGAGGAGGTAGATTTTTTTCCACAATACTTATAAAGGTGTAATGATAACTGATGAATGTCAGATCTGGTTCAATAACATAAATTACCTACAGTTTAATCGGTTTAAAGATAGCCTCATGGCCTCAGTGTTGTCTAGTCCTAGTCCTAGAAATTTTAGAAAAAGACTAGTGGAGACCCACTAGTGATGTTGGGGGAGGACATTCTAACAAGCAGCAGTAGGAAAGATGAAAATGTTCTCTTAACTATGGTTTCCTCTGTAAAAGCTTAACAATATCATGACAAGACAGAGCAGAGCTTCCCTCCCCCAATGCCACTCTTTCAAAACTGAAAGGCTGGCCCAGGTACCATCCATGATCTGGGGGGTCAGGCATTATGAATCTAGGATACTAATCTAGGTAATTTCACTCTCTGGTTTCTTGATGTTTCTTTGAGTTCCCTAATTTGTGTCCTCAGAAAGAAGAGAGAGAAGGTTCAGTGTTGCTTCCAGCAACCTTGAGTGTACAAATCAAAGGTCATGAAGCTTTTCTCAGGTGTTTCACACCCTGGAAGTGCAGTTAGAGGCAGTTGTGAACTTCCCAACATGGGTGTTTGGAACTAAACTCTAGTCCTCTTGCAAGAGCAGTAACTTTCTTAGTAGATGTCTTAGGATTTTACTGGTGTGAACAGACACCATGACCAAGGCAACTCTTATAAGGACAATATTTAATTGGGTCTGGCTTATAGGTCCTGAGGCTTAGTCCATTATCACCAAAATAGGAACATGGCAGCATCCAAGCAGACATGGTGCAGGAGGAGCTGAGAGTTCTACATCTTTATCTGGAGGCTGCTAGCAGAATATTGGCTTCCAGGCAGCTAGGATGAGGGTCTTAAAGCCCACACCCACAGTGACACACCTACTCCAATAACTTATAATAGTGCCACCTCCTGGGCCAAGAATATACAAACCATATTTCACTCCCTGGCCTTCTTAGGCATGTTCACACATGAGTCTATGGGGGCCATACCTGAATATAGCATAATAAAAAGTACATTTAGTCCAACTTCAAAAGTCTCCCCCCCCACTATAGTCTATAGCAGTATTAACAATGTTAAAAGTTCAAGGTTTCTTCTGAGGTTCATTCAATCACTTAACTGTAATATCCAAAGAAGGACAGGAAGCTAGCTGGGCAAACTCTGCATCACCATGTCTGATGTCAAAGCGCTCTTCAAATTTCCAATTCCTTTTTCATTTTTGTTGACTACAACAAACTTCTTTTCCTGGGCTGCTTCCACTCCCAGTCAGCAGCTCTCCTCAGCAGGTATACTATGCTCAGGCATCTCAAAAATATTGGGGTTTCCAAGGCAACTTCAATGTTACAGCTTATTTTTTAAATGTCTGGGATACAGACATGATCTTCTGGACTCCTTCAAAGGGCTGGCCTCAGTTCTCCAGCTCTGCCCTCTGTATCACTCTAGGCTCAGAATGATCCCCTCCACTGCTGCTGCTGTTCTTGGTGATTATCCCGTTGTTCTGGCACCGCCATTTCACTGATGTCTTCTGCTGCAAATAGCCTCTCATGCTGCAAATAGGCTCTCTTCATGGTGCCAAGCCTCAAATCCTTTGCATGATCTTTTTAGTCCTGGGCCATCAACTGCAACTGAGGCTGCACCTTCACCGATGGCCTTCCATGGCCTCTCACAGTGCTGAGCCTCAGCTGCTCTTCATGACCCCTTCATGTCTTCAAGACCAGTACCACCTGGGTGACTCTTACACATTACCAAGTACATCTGCAGCATGAGGTACAATCTTGGCTATTTCTGAAAAACAGCTACTCTGTGCTCTCAGAAAACACCCCCAGAAGATATCACCTCAGTGATGCTGGTCTCTTCACAATCACCACCAATTTCTTAGCTCCAACTGACCAGTACCAATTGTCCCTTTTTATTCTGAACCTTAAAGCCAGAGCTGCATGGCCAAAGCTGCTGTGTTCTGCTGCTTGCTGGGGCTAGAACATGTCCTCCCTTATTCTATTACCAGCTTTCTGGTTTCCAGCTCCCTCACTGCCTAAGATTGAATGTCCTGGAACTTGGTCTGTAGATTGACCTTGACCTCAGAGATCCGTATGGCTCTGTTTCCTGGAATTAAATGCTTGTACCACCGTTGCCTGGATTTAACTTTTTCTTCACCTAAAACTAGTTCTGTCCAAAGCTGGCTTTGAGCTCAGTCTCCTGGAATTAAAGGCGTGTCCAGCCTTACCTGGGCCTAAGATTTTCATGGCCACTATGTCTCAAGATCTCCATGCCAAGATCCAGGTCAGAAACTTGTGTCTTCCAGCTTCAAGATCTGGATCACAGGTGAGCCCTCTGATTCTAGATTGTAGTTCATTCCAGATAGAGTCAAGCTGACAACCAGGAAGAGCCATCACAGTAGCTGAGCCATTTGACATTTAGTTGTCATTATGCTCTGGAGGCCTCAGAATGGGGTTTAGCAGACACGGTTACACTGGATAGAAAGAAAGACAAGGCTTGAAGGAAGCCGGTTGGGACTGGTTGTACACTGATCGTCCTAGGTCTTCTGTCCTCATCACACGCCCCTAAGTGGGAATTTACAAGGGCTCCTGTGTGTTTATTTAATATCCTTTAAAAGTTCAATGTGAAGAACTCCCCAGATCTAGCTCTCAGGTTGTGTCTATGAGATGGTGGCCCATGAGTGACATAACTGTGTGTGTTTTAGAATCATGTCAAAGCTACTTATTTAGTGAATAGAACAGTTTGCAAGAGTCAGACTGGCTTATTAAATCCCAATGGCTACTTAGCAGAGGTCTGTGCTAAAAATCAGAATATGGAGTACTCTTACACCCTGAAGTAAGGCTGCCTTCTCTTCAATCTGGCTTGGCTGGTGGGTTGACAAGTATTCAAAAGTGCCATGTTCAAAGCCTTTTCCTCCAAGCCACTCTCGTTTGATGTTGATCCTGTAGTTACTGGCTAAGGGGCCAGAAGGGGGCCCTCAACCCCTGGAGCTGGAGTTACAGGCAGTTATGAACTTCCCAACATGGGTGTTTGGAACTGAACTCTAGTCCTCTGCCAGAGCAGTAACCTTTTTAGTAGCCAAGCCATTTCTCTGGCTTCCTGAGATCATGGAACAGTTAGCTTCTCTGTGAGGGAGGGGTTTTTTTGTTAATAATTGTTCAGTCACTGGCTGTGACTCCTTTCAAGGAAGTTGATAAGTAGTCCAGGGAGCAGATGTGACCACAACCTCCTGAGATAGACAAGGTGGGGTCCACTCCCCTGCCTCTCTCTTGGCATCTCCTTGTGGGCAGATTACTTACCTCAGCTATGGATACTGCCATCCATAGAGAGCTGGCTGAAGAACGAATACGGTGATTGGACAAAAAACACAAGGACATGATCATGTGATCAGCCCCTTTAAATTTCACCGGACATTGGGAGTTTGTAAATGCTTGTCAACTTTTACGATCATCTTAGGAACACACAGATTTTAGTGTTGGGTTCTGGGTCCTGTTTGGATTTGATTTTGTATGACAGTTCCTGGACACTTGTCACCCCTGAAAATGATGGTTCACAGACATTTGTTAACCTTCCTGATTATCCCAGGAACACATGAACTTCAGTGCTTCTGTTCTTCCTTGTTCATGCTTTTGTTGTCTTTGAAAAAAATTCCCGCTCTATAGTCTGGGCTAGACTGGAACTCACTGTGTGGCTCAGGCTAGTCACTGGAGTTCTTCCAACTCAGCCTCCTATATTTTGGAATTTCGGGATGAGCCATCATGCCTGCTAATGCTTCTAAAACATGTCAGCTCCCTTATTCTGTTAAAGACTTCTGCTGTGGGTGGCTGTGGTGTAGGATTTTCCCATTTCAGAGCCTGACCTTTAACTGTTTCCAGAAAGCCCAGACTGAAGTGGGAAGCTCTGTGAAGCAGGGCAGGGAGAGATCCTTCCCCTATTTTCAATAACAAATAAGACAGGTCATAGCACCGAGAAAGGAACAGCCTCTTCTATCAGGTCTTTGTTGAAATTGAAGAAACGAAATGAGCAGTGACGGAGATGGGTGATGTCACTCTGCCACCTGTCACGCCCCATTGCCACTTCCTCTTGGTGATGGCATGTGGAGCCAGTTCCGAGGCAGCTCCATCCCTCACTGGGAGACCATCATCTTTCCACTGATCACTTGATGGGAGAGTGACACACCTGGGACAAAGAGACACAAACAAAAGAGCTATGGCTTTACAAGCAACAAATCGGAGAGGCCTAGTTAATATACAACAATCGTCACATTGCCTCTGCATACAGATGGATCCATTGTGTGTGTGTGTGTGTGTGTGTGTGTGTGTGTGTGTGTGTGTTTGGTGCCATAGTTGTGCTAGGAATTATTTGTTTGTTTGACTGCTTGTTTTTTTATTGAGACAGGGACTCAGTGTGTAACCTGAGCTGGCTTTAAATTTTCTAGGTATCCCAGGTTAGTCTCAACTTGTGATCCTCCTGCCTCAGCCTCCAAGTACTGAAATTACACATGAGCATGGCCCAACCTGGCTTGTAGATGTTGTGGAAAGCCGAGAGGCCAACAGGGGGGGGGGAATCATGAAAAGCTATATTTTATTGAAGATATTGTCAGGAGTGCTTACGATCTAGGGGGAATACAGAAAGATTGTTCAGTCACTAAAAAAATCTATAAAATGGTGTATAATTAAGCTAGTGACAAGTCATCCAGGATTCATGCAACTTTGAGAAGGGAGCAGACCTCTTAGGTCAACACATTTAAATAAATCAGTATGCGATCCACTGTGTCCACTGCAGCGTTGTTCACAACAGTTGATCTGGAATCAGCCTATGGAATCATCTACCCATGGATGAATGGGTAGAGAAAGTTTGATATAGACACACAATAGAGTACTATACAGCCTTCAAAATGAAGGGGATCCTCTCGTTTGCAGCACCACACACAAGCCTGGAGCCTATCGTGCTCAGAGAAGTGAGTTGGTCACAAAATAACAAACACCAGATGATCTTACACACAGAGTTGAAAAAGAGTTGAACTCACAGAAATGGAATAAAATGGTTATGACCTGAAGCAGAAATGAGGAGCTTGGGAAGGCATTGTTCGAAGATCGCACACCGAAGGCCTGTGCACTCTGGTGACTAAGCTGATAGGCCGTATCTTGAACACTGGTAAAAGTGTGGGTGTTGTGTTCCCACCACATCGAAAGATAAGCTCGTGAGATGACATGCATATTAATTGTTTTAGCCGTTCCAAAGAGGAATGGTTTGTCAAATGCTATAATGCACACCACAGCACATACATTTCTACTGTCAGTTAAATTGGACTGTGTGTGTGTTCCACACACCCAGCTGAGACTTTACACACTTGCTTCTTCAGTTAAAATGCAGATGAGAACAAAATGAACTTTTACCCTGGTGCAGCTGAACTTTGGGCAGTTTGAATATTTCACTTGTGTTCATCAGGAAGCCATAGTCAGGATGAAGGTCAGACTCGAGACCAGGTGGTTGCCAAAGGCTTACCAGTTTCTTCTTCACTGGAGATGGGGGGAGGGCAGCTTTAGAATGGGACATGATAATTCTCAATAGATGACAGAGAGGGGAGCAGAAAGAACAGAGGGCACTGCATCCTGAGGAAGGACAGTGTGTCGTGAGATGCTTCCTGACTGTGTCATCTCAGAAGTGGAGGGGAAGGTGTCTGACAGAGGCTGAGGCTAGGGGGCCAGGGAGAAGGTGACCAGGGGACACCACAGACCCTTGGTGAAGTAGAAAACATATGTTGGATTGTTCTTATGTGTGTGTTGTGTTGTGTGTGTGTGTGTGTGTTGACCCAGCCTGTGATGCTCTCAAACTTGCTATGTAGCTGAGCTTGCCCTCGAACCCTTGAGCCGCCTTCTCCACATCTAGAGTGCTGGGATTAACATGGTATGCCACAGTGTCTGGCACGCCCGATTCTGTTTTGAGCTCTATTGCTGTGTGGTGACCATGGCAATGCCAAGAAGGAAATTCCCATTGAATCTACAGTGTTACCTCCATCCCCCAACACACAAGTGTTTCAAGGGATGGGTTAGCTGGAGTTAATCACCCCACAACCTGTTTGTCATTTTGCGTCCCATAAATATGCCCAACTATAACTTGTCTGTATTAGAAACACACGATGTGAGAACTTTACTTTTCCCACCTGCCTCATCTATAATGGCCATGATCTCTTAAAAACACCTACAATAAAAACAGGCACTCTTTCTCCGAAACAGACCGTGGGCCAGTTATTAAGAGTCACGTGCTTAAGGCACGAATCGAAGATCATGCACGTAGGAGCTCAACTAATCCCCAAGAAATGTGTGAACAAGTCACAGCTACTCCCTGCCTGACGTGCCATAGCTGTGTGCTGAATCAAGGCTACTGTGTTTGGCAGGAGATCACGAGACTGGGGGATTTCTGATTGGGAGTCCAAAGGCCTGAGTCCAATCCTGACACTGGGACTTAGTGCCAGTCTATCAATTCTCAGGACCCTAATCTTTCTGTAACGGTTCATCCGGTGGTCAAGGTTAGCTCGTACAGCTTTGACCATCGAGGCAGACTCACTGAAGGGCTTTGCTAAATTCACTTAAACATTTTTTATTATGTTATATGTATGGGTATCTTGTCTGTGTGTGTGTGTGTGTGTGTGTGTGAGAGAGAGAGAGAGAGAGAGAGAGAGAGAGAGAGAGAGAGAGAGAGAGAGAGAGAGAGAGATGCCTACTGCCGGAAGAGAATATCAGATCTTGATGTCTGTAGTTGCAGATGGTTGAGAGACACCATGTGGTTGCTGGGAATTGAACTCGGGACCTCTAGAAGAGCAGTCAGTGCTCTAACCACTGAGCCATTCCCAGTTCATTTTGGTTTTCTAGAAAATGTCTCTTCTGACTTTCCATTCAACCTCTTGTCATAAGGGGGTACAGAATAAGGTTGCAGGGGAGGAAAAAGAGAGAAGGGAGGGAAAGGGAGGGGAGGGGAGGGGAGGGGAGGGGAGGGAAGGGGAGAGGAGGGGAAGGGAGGGAAGGGGAGGGGAGGGAAGGGGAAAGGAAAGGCGAGAGGAGCTGGGACTATTGTGTATGTTTCAGGGCAGCACAGACATCTTTCCCTGGTGGCCAGTTGACAGTGCCATTGAACCCCAGACTGGACGCTCTTAAAGGCTTTGCCTGCAGACAGAGGCATTATGGGCAGTGATGAATATATAAACAGTGATATATATATAAACTTATATATAAGTCTGCTATAAACTGTGCTTAATTCTGGATGATCGGCTACCATGAACACCATTTTAAAAAGCCTTGTGCTTCAGCCCAACTGGAGAAAACAAATGACGGGAAATGAGCTTAAGGTAAGCATGCAGGTTACTTAATGACTACGGACGCCTTCTGTTTTTATAATAAACAAGCTGCAAATAAATAAACAAAGCCACTTCTTCCTGCCTCTAGGAATCTTTTTTTTTAGGACATTCGAAAGCCTTGAGTTCAAATCCCACCTCTGACGCTTGCTTCCTGTGTCTATGGACAAGCGCCAGCTTCTCTGTGCCTGGGCTTTCTTGGTGAAATGAGGAAGTCTAAGACGATGTGCTTTCCTTCATAGGTTTTGATTGCATTTCTCGCCACTGACCTCATGCTTGGGAAGGTTCACCATGTATGTGCATATTACATAATGCTCGGCTTTTCCTGGGGGTTTCATCTGTCTGAGAGGTCCACCACTTCTGGCCAGAACCTCTGATCACAGCGAAGTGTTCTGGGACATCACGCCAGGATAATGTGACTCCCAGTAAGGAGAAGCAACACCAGCATGGCTGCTGCATTTCCCGAGTGATCATGAAAGGCTGAGGAGAGCTGGTGGGACTGAGGTGCCCAAGCAGGTGTGAGCTTAGATACCCATTCTCCATTTGGCAGTTATGGCTAATCGGTCTGTCTCTGAGCTGATTCTCAGGACTGAATCTGCCCCGATTATCACACAGGTCTCTTTCTAGGAATTAAATTAAACAATGCATTTAGAAATCTATTCAAAACCATAGCACCAGATAAAACTATATTCTGTTATGCCTAACTTTCTGAACTCCAGTTCCATGACATCTTGGGCAATGTGGTTGGTTACAATCTACAGCCTTTCAGACTGGAATCCCAGCCTGCCTCCTCCATTAGAGACTGGAAACAGCCCCCTCAGCCCTTAACACCCAGTCATATCCTGTACCCACAACGATCCTTTCACTGCTATGGAAAATAAAATGGAGACAGGTGAACCTAACCATTCTCAGGTGTACCTTTTAGTGTCATGGCCACTCTCTGGGTCCCAAATACTACCATTACTTCCAAAGAAAACCCCATTCGGGTCCCTTTCATCTCCATCAGTGGCAGTCCTAACTATGTCTGTCTCTGGATTTATCTGTTTGGGACACTTAATTTAAGTGGAATCCTACAAGATATGGCCTTGTGGCTTCTTTCCCCTAAAATAACGCTTACAAACTTTACCCATAGACCCATGTTAGAGTCTGTTTCAGAACTTCATTCATTTTTGTAGCTAAATAATATTCCAATTCATGTATATTCCCCTGCATGTACACACCACAACCAAGTGGTTTTTAACCTTTATGAGCTATGACTTTGAGACTCCATGACTCTCCTCTCCCATAGTTCATTTTTATTTTGGGGTGTTAACAGATACCCTTGGACTAAGTCCTCCTGCTTAGATAAGATCTCTCTAGGCTGGAGGGAGCATTAAAAACATTGCTTCTCAAACCCCCATGGAGTTAAGCTTCCTTGATGATGGAGCTGAGTTCTCCACTGGAAGACAAGCAGCAAGCCAACAGAGTACGTGATATGTCGGGAGGTGGTATGCGTGTTGGGGTGGGAATAGTTGTAGAGTGAGCAAAGAGTTCAGTGGTGTGAGCCAGGGCTGTTAGAGATGAGCCCCACCAGGAGACGGCCTTCTGACACATAGCTGGCAGTGTGAAGAAAGGAGCCTGGAGCTGCTCTTGTCTATGTTAGGTGCCTGATCCATCAGTCTAGAGGCCATGTTAGTCAAAAGTCCTAGATATGGTTCTTTCTTCCTACAATAGGGGCAATGCTGTCTTTAAATTATGAACTGTACTTTAGAGAGTCATGGAGTTTCTCCTTTTGTTTTCCAAAAACCTAAGCCAGGACCTAGGGAAGTGGCTGAGCAGGTAGGAGCCATTTCTGAGTGACCATGAGAGTTCCGGTCATCAGGACCTTCAAACAGAGTTGGGTTTGACATCTGCAACCTCAGCACTAAGGGAGTCGGGAATAAGAGAATGCAGAGGCTTCTTGGCTGCCAGCCGGACTTCAGGGGCAGTGAGACATTGTCCCAAAGAAATAAGGCAGAAAGTCATAGAGCAGGACACTTGGTATCCTCTATGGCTTCCCTGCACACACACACACACACACACACACACACACACACACACACACACACACGCATGCATACATACATACCATATGCATCGATGTATGTAACACATATGCATACACACATAGGAATCCTAGGCTTACTGTGTTTATATTAAACTAGAGCACAGGTTTGGGACGTGGCTTTTATCTTTGCCACAAAATATCTTTCTCCCCATTTCCCCCAGAATTTTAGTTACTCCCTTTACATAGTTCATCTTCTTCCCAGCAAACTGCTAATAATAACCCTGTGGATTTCACTCTCGGTTCAACCGTCTCAGGTTTGTGGATCACCCAGGACTCCTCCCTCCCATAAGGATAAGCTAAGTGTCATTGCTACACCCTTGCTTTTGTTTCATACGAGGTAAAACCCCTTTGCATGTTGCTTAAGGGCAGGAAACAGGAAGTGCTCCGATTCTGGGCCTGTTTACTTAGACAAAGAAGGAAGTGGGACGGAGTGCTGTGGGGCTGGGAGAATCGTCATCTCATGTCCTCCGATACAACTGACAGGCTGTGGTCTCTCCCGCGGCCCCTGACTTAAGGATCTTGACTGATTTTTCTGGGCTTTGAGTTCTTTGTGTCTCGTTTTGGCGTCACAGACAGAATCTCCCTAGCTGGCTGCTTCTCTTTTCCTTTCTGGTATCTTCTTCATAGAATCCTTTCCTGGCCTTGCCTTTGTCTTTCTTCTCATTTGGTTACTTTGCTCACTCCTTTGACAAACCACCTGATGAAAGCGGTCGAGGAAGGAAGACTGATGCTAGCCCACAGTTCCCGAGGCCAGTCCATCACTGCGGGGAAGGCATGGTGACAGGGGTGCGAGGCAGCGTCCACATTGCGTCCATTGTCAGGACGCAGAGGGAGGTGGATGTTGGTGCTCAGCTTACCTTTCTCCTCTGTATTCAGTCCAGGACTCCAGCTCGTTGACTGGCGTCACCCACTGTTAAGGTGAGCCTTCCCTCTCAATAAACCCAACCCGGAAGCTTCTTCACAAGTATGTCTGGAGATTTGAGCTCCAGCTGACTCTAAGTTCTACCAAGTTGACAATATTAACCATCACCCCTCCCCCCCACTCCATTCCCTAATTCACCCTGCCAACTTCATTTTGTTTACAGCATCCAACCCCAGGATACTCCACCTTCAAGCCCTACCTAGGTCATTGTTTCCTCTTAAGTCACCCAACACTGAGGATGGCAAGTCTACACTTTCTCTGAATTTGCTTCCCTCCAATTTTTAAAGCATGTATGGGTTTCTCCTCCATGTATGTATAATCATGTGACCACCTATGGGATATGGTCATGGAGGCTTGAAGAAGTCTTTAAATACCGTGGAACTAGAATCACAAGTGGTTTTGAGCCATCATATAGGTGTTGGGAATCAAACTTGGGTTCTCTAGAAGAGAAGTGCTCTAACCACTGGACCATCTCTCCAGCCCTGACCTTACCTCTTTATGCTCATGAAATAGACAATTATCCTAATGCTCCGTTTAGCTTGTGGCGTGTTTTTGTTTAGAATAGGGAACAATACCAAGACACCGGCTTTGTTATCAATGTTAACACCACGATACAGGATAAAATTGCTAAAATTTAAAGATTCCGATTTTGAAATTGGGAGACACTGTGAAACTGGCCAAAATCCGTGTGGAAGAATATGTTTTAGAAACCAGAATGTGTCAGAGTTCAAAACAGTACCATGTTGCAGATGGTTTAACTTTCTCTCCCTCTCTCCTTACCTCCCACCTCTCCTCCCTCCCTTCTCTCCTCCCCCAACCCCCTCTGCCCTTAGGACCTCAGAAGCTGCCTATCCCCTAGAAGGATGACATTTCTGCAGCAGAATGTATCCACATTCAAATGAACAGCAGAAAAACCATAAAGCTTTGGTATTAGTTTTTCTAGAACTTTAGGATCTTAGAGTTACAATTTTATTAGAAATGCATCATAGACCTATACCAATTTTTAGTTTTTATACGGGATAAATGAAGTATTTCTTATAAGAAGAATGTTGTGTACAATGTAAATTAATAACAAGAGAAGAGTTAACTGCACACCCAGAACTGGTGGTGCACTCAAGTCAACACTGAACACCACCACACACGAATGTCCTACACACTGCTCTGTTCTACATGGTGGTCATTATGCAGCCAGTGGATGAAGAACTATTATTTAATTAGTGCACACAATAATGTGCTTCATTATCACATTTTGTACATGTTCATCAAATACTTTGCTCATGTCTAACCTTTATTCTTTCTTGTCTCCCCTCCCACTTCTCTCTGGATCTTTCGGTTTCTCCAAACAAACTTGTATGTTCAAGCGTTTTCTATTGCTCACCTTCTTCTTCTCCATAGGCTATGCATGTTTCTGTGCAATTTGTCTTGGTCTATCTGTGGTGCTGTGACTAAAAACCTGAGGCCAGGTAAATTACAAACTGCAGAAATGTATTATTCTGTCTTGGATAAGGAAAGTCCTAGATGAAGGAGCTGGTAGCTTTGATTCCACAGAGAAGGCAGATTCATGCTGCATTCACACACTGCAGAAGGCATATGAGCCTGAGGCTCAGCCACTGTCACCCAAATACCTCCTAATCCTGTTGGGACTTCGGTTCGGCATGGGAGTTTTGGAGGATGCAAGCATCCACACAACATCTTGCCTGCTGCGTATACACATCGGATAAATCTTCTGAGAGCTTTTCAGCTCTACTAAGATATTTTAAGTTTAGGGACTTTAAAAAAATATGTCAGATAAATTAAAATTTCCACCTTTCAGAACAAATTAATCCTAGAAGGCCTTCTACTAGTGAGTCACATTTGAGAGAAATCTGGCATCGGGGTATAATTAACATTCTGGTTGCCCCCAGTTTCTATGGAGATGAATCTAGCCCCTTGGGGGAGTACTGATAGATTTATCTTGAAGATAAGTAACTGACAGGTAAGAAAATTTCTTTTTTCATCTTCATTAATTATTCATCAAATACCGTGAATTTCTGTTTATAAATTGGACCAAATGGACAAACCCTCCTTGGTCCACATCTTATAATCATGTTCTTAGGACTGCTGAGTGTCTGAGGCAAGGTGCTATTTGGTCCAGCTTAGTGGCATGTGCTAGAGTGGTCACAGTAGAAGGGATAAAGACAAGATACCTCGGAAACTATAGGTAGACAAACATAGAGAACTCCACACTTCCCACTCCCTGGCATTTTCTCCTTTCCTCCCAGAGCAGAGGCTCTCAACCTG
Organism: Micromys minutus; assembly: GCF_963924665.1. Taxonomy (NCBI): domain Eukaryota; kingdom Metazoa; phylum Chordata; class Mammalia; order Rodentia; family Muridae; genus Micromys; species Micromys minutus. The sequence goes on from NC_137963.1 coordinate 35,326,394, forward strand.
TGGCTCGTAACCATTTCGGGTCCACATACCAAATGTTTACATTACAATTCATAACAGCAGCAAAGTTACAGCTAGAAAGAAGCAATGGCATACTTTTATGGATCACCTCAACTGTTTGAAAGTAATAAAAACATTTTATGGTCAGGGATCATCCCAACATGAGGAACTTCATTAAAAGGTCGCAGCATTAGAAAGGCTGAGAACCACTTTCAGAGAGCATGCATTTCTAAGACCTTATTTGTCTTTTCACTATGGTATCCTCAACCCCTTAACAGAGTGTAGACACTGGGTAAGTCATCTATGAGTGAATTAATGAAGTTCAGGTCTGGGAAGGATAGCAGAGACCATCAAAATGAGTTTCTGAAGGGTCATGTCACCTGGGTAATCCAAGCTGAGTCTTCCAGAGGCATAGCTGTCCTCACTCTTGTGCATGGCTCAAAGAGTGCACACAGTGTGTCAGAGAACGAAGGTCGCTGGACCGAGAGCCTTAGCATGTTCCAGTGTAGACATGCTTTGGCAACATTTAAAAGATTCATCACAGTAAAACTGCTTTTTCTCCATTTTGCTCTCTTCGTGTGTGGTATGCAGTGTGTGGTATGCATGTTCACATGTGTGGTATGCATGTTCACATGTGTGGTATGCATGTTCACATGTGTGGTATGCATGTTCACATGTGTGGTATGCATGTTCACATGTGTGGTATGCATGTTCACATGTGTGGTATGCATGTTAACAAGTGTGGGCTCAAATGTATGTTTATGTATGTGGAGGGCTGACTTTGGTTCTGGGAACCTCTTCTGTTTACTCACTGAAGAGTCGTCTCTAAGTCAGACTTAGAGCTTTGCTGGTGGACCTAGTCTTCTGGCCACCTTGCTTTGGATATTTTGTGTCTTTGCCTTCAAAGTTTGGAATTATGAATGAGTTGCTATACCACACTTCAACTACTCAGCTACCTTCTCGGCCCTTTCAAAATAGTTGGCCTTCTTTTGGTTTTGTTTTGTTTGTTTTTCTGAATCGGAACTATCTGTTCCCTGAAGTGTATCCAAGAGCCATGGTCATTCAGGATTCACTGGTGCTTGACAGTCAGACTGTAATGATGCCCTGGTCTGTGGGATGTGGCTTAGTTCTAGCGCCTACCCTTGGCTCAAGGTAAGTTCTCCAAGATTTAACTTAAAAAACAACAACAACAAAACAAAATGCTCTGAAGAACTGTTTATCCTGTTGCTAACTTGGCAACAGCATGATTTCTAGGATCAACGTAGAGTTGGTGGTCACTGGTGTCTTAGAGAATGGTTTCAAGGGCCTTTGGGGGGTTTCCTAACAATGTATTGTTGCTGTTGTTATTTCTGTTAGCCTTAGTATCAAAGGCACAGTTGGCCAAGGTTTGGATCTAAGATTTTGAGCAGTAAGAGCACCACCGCCTCATATTCATTTTTCAATTAGGTATTGTATATGTTTTCATATGTATATATATATATATATATATATATATATATATATATATATGCACATACATGCATAGACATACATACATACACATTGAATGCATGTACACACACACACACACTAAACATTGTTGTAAGCACTTATATCAGGGAAAGAAGAGGGAGAAGAAGGGAAGAAGAGGAAGAAGTGAAGGAAAAGAGGAGAGGAGGAAGAGAAAAGGAGGAGGAGAGGAAGAGAGATCCAGGCTCTCCCATTTAATTTAAGAAACGAGAAATTTACCGGCTCTTAAAGTAACTTTCTACATCTCTGCCTCGGTGGGCTTTTCCTCGTTCCCCAAGAGTGACCCTAAATCTAAAATTTGCCCTTGCCATGCCCTTATTTTTTTATTATAGGCTTACTCATATGCAAGAAAGCTGCCCCAAGAGTTACTTGTTAAATAGTTAAAAGCATTGGTGGGGAGCCCCCCCACCCTGCGTCCCCTTTGTGGATGCTTCTGTGTCTGGTGTCCCTATCTAATGATCCTGAGCACTCTTCACCCTTGGTTTTTTGCTCACGAGAATCTCTTTGTAGTTTTTTCTATTTCTTTTTAAAATAAATTTTACACAAATCACTCTCAGAAGGATTTTTCTTTAACATAGTAACGGTTAGAATGTCTGTTTCTGCTTCTCTTCCTTACCCACATGTGAGTGGAATAATTATAATTGTGAACAACTGTGTTTGGGGCTTGATTCTTCTACATCTCACTGTTATGCTGTCTGTATTTCTAGATAATCTTCATATTAATTATTTTTATAACTGCACAGTGCTCCATCAAGAAAACACATTACAACTTGTTTTTATCATAATTAAATTGCTGGAAATTCTGGCTGTTTCCCATTTTCCGCTATTATAAGTAACATTGCTGTAAGAGCCTTTTTACTTTAGACTTTTTTTTCTTTCTTTGAATTATTTCCTTAGGATATATTTTTATGAATGAGATTACTCAGTCAAAGGCGTGATTAATTCTGTAGTTCTTATAACCCAAGGGGCTTACTTTAGAATAAAAAACTGTTTATATTTCTGATTATAAAAACAATCTATGCCCATTATAGAACATATGGAATGTGTAGAAATGGCTAGAGAAACCTAAATATCTCAAAATTCCATCCTACAATTGTAATCATTATTAACTTTTTTAATAAATCCTTAAAGAAGTAATCCATTATTACTCTGAGAGATTTCCTTCCACAGCATAATTCTGGGATTGTATGCTGTTTTACATGACAACATTTAGCCTTGGTTGTCAGCTTTTCCCGTACCATTGAATATTGGTTATGGCATGATATCCCTCTTCCCTTTGTAAGACAAGTCTCGGTCTGGGTTGGCTTCAGTTTTGGTATGTACACTTAGATTGGCTCCAAATGTGCTCTGTAGCCAAGAAGGGCCATGAGCTTTCGATTTTCCCCACTGCTGTATCCCACGAGTTGGGACCACAGGCTTGACTCACCGTGGCCAGTATATCTAGTCCTGGGGATCAAAGCCAGGCCTGGTGCATGCCTGAGAAGGAACATTTCTTCATGGCCACCTGACATTGTGCTGAGTGGATGCTTGTCTATTGCTTATCACTGGACTTCTTAGCTGGAGTAGTTAATACTATAAACCAGAATTCTCACATGACCCTTTGTGGGAATCCTGGCTATTCCCTTAGCACAAATGTGTAGATGGAAATGGTGGGAGGGGAGTATTAGGAAGTATTAGGAGTTGTCAGTTTTTTTACTCACGTGCCCTGGTTTATTCCTCCGCCACTCTATGTGAGTTTCCTATTATTGTGATAAGTAATTGTCACAACTACTGTGGCTTTAAAAGTATGACATCTTCCATTTCTGGACAGTTTCCATGTAAATTCGTTCTCATGAGGCTAATAGCAAACTGGCAACATGGCTGCGTTCCTTCCAAGGACCCTAGAAGGGTTTACAGTTGTTATGTCTCATTTCTTTCCCTAGTCTAAAACCAGAGATGGGTGATGTCACCTTCTCAGCACCCTCTTCCGGTTTTTAATTATACAGTCAGATACCACAACACGTGTGCGGTCAACATTTGACCAAGACAATCTCAGTGTTTTATGTAGAAATGAAGCGGCCGTGAGTCCTACTGCTGTTAATCTGGGCAAGTTTGTTCTGTTTCTTTCCCTTTGACTGGTATTTGGAGTGTGCCTGGGACACGTCCAGTCCTAGAACACATGCTTATGGACGTGAGGAGCGAAATAAATCACTGCTCTCAAATAACCTTCATCATGTACTCCTCTTAAACTTTAGGCTTCTTCTACAAAATAGCAACAGGAATTATATAGATCCCAAAAGGACATGCAAGTGAATTGTAAAAAGCAATTCAAATGTGAGAACTTTGCTATTTTAAGTGTTAACAGTTTTCCTAAAAAGATAAGGCAGACGAGGAAGACGATGCATCTTGTTGAACTTCTATCCTCTAAGTACAGTTTATGATATGACCACACCTTTGCCAAAGAAACTCTCCCTTTCTGTTTCTAGATGTTTCCACAGTATCCTGGGCGGTAATTATACCCCTGATCTTGCAGGGGGTAATCTACTTTCCAAAGTCTATCTAATGGATATTTCTAGTCTTGTGAACTGGCCAATACGATTTCTTGAATCATCGCCCAGTGCGGACCCAATTTATATTTGGAATTTCATGCCATCTTGAAGAAATATCACTGAGTTGCCAGGGTCTTCTCTGAGCTAATTGGGCTTTGGCAGTGATGTCATTCGGCAGTGGGCGTTAGTGAAGAAGATGGCAGCGACGACTCCAATCCCGTTTCGGCAATGTGTGCCCATGTGTGCAAAGAGGCTGCTCCCTCACGTGCAGCCCCTCCGCCTGCTGCAGTCTCACTTCTGGTCCCTTTCTGAAGACGGAGATCAGTAGGCTATTTATACCCCATGGCTTAGAAGCACTTCTCTCCTTCCTTGCTACATACAACTGTTATTAGTATGTCTGAAAAAAATATGGTTTTAAAATTCAGTCAAAGACATCATGAGACTTATCAAACTTTTCTTAAGTAAGAGGCAGCCAGAAGCAAAGAGAAAGTCTGTCCAGGGTCTAAATTTTCATCTTTGGAATCTCGCAAACTTGCTGAGAATAGCTCTACAGCCTCTTAAGCCCTCTGTTAATCTGTCTGATCTTCAGTTTCCTCATCTTCAAAATAACGGTAATATTTGTTTTTGTTTTAATATTTAGAGTCGTTAACATGACACTGTGCTGCAGAAGAACATTTCATACAAGTATGTGGTGTGTGTTGAGCATTTCCCCATACCCAGCGATGAGACCCAAACACTTCATCACTGAAGAATTCACTCTTCTTAGGGACGCTGACCCAGCATTATCACACTGCTTATCAGAGGGACATTAGCCTTTGTCAGCTATCACTCTTTTTGTCTTATTTTTAACCTCTAATGGCCTATGAAATTATTACTTGTGAGCACAGTGACTTTCTCACACTGAGGGGTGATGTCAGGAGGAACATAAAAGCAGCTTCCTTTTTTTTTTTTTTTTTTACCTACATGCTTCAGATTACATAAAACTTGGCCAGGCCAGTACTCGGCCACAAGAGTTAATTTTTTTTCTTCTTAATTATTTTATTGGATACTCTCTGTATTTACACTTCAAATGTTATCCCCTCCCTGACTGTTTCCATCCCCCTCCCTCTCAACTTGTCTCCGAGAAGGTGTTTCTTCTCCCAATCTCCACCTGAGTGCCTTGGCATCCCCCTACATTGGGAAAACTCCTCCTCACTGGACCAAAATCTCATCCTCACATTGATCCCAGACACTGCTATTAAGAGTTTATTTCTTAAGGCAGTGTAGAACCAGTGTAGCAAGAGACATGGCCTCCATGCACCTGGGCTGACTATACCACACACGAACAAACATCTTTGTCTGTATTACTCAGACACAGAGACGGGCCAAGACATGAAAATCATCAAGCCTGTGTCCCTTGGGTCTCAGTTTCTCCCCTGGAGACCTGGGCATATCTCTGCACAGTCAGATTGGTAAGAGACACTGGCCTCTAAACTAAAAGACATGACCTGCATGTAGTTTTATTAAAGAGAACAAACTCTTTGAACCATCACGCCATCTTCTGAGACAGGTATCTTACACAGACCCAAATCGTCCCCCAGTCCCATGCCTCTCTGCCCCCCAATGCCACTCAGTCTATAGTTACTGATGACCCTGCCTGGGCTAGAGAGCATCATTTCTGGGTCATATGTCATCTGTTAAGGATACGCCACTGGCTTGTCAGCTCCTATATTTAGCCTGCTGCCTCTGTGTTTTTCTCTATTTTTTCCTCTTGGAGCAGGGTGTCAACCAGGCTCTCACTATGTCATCCAAAGTGTTTGAGAACTCACGATGTACCCAATGTTAGTCTCAAACTTACACCACCCCTCCCTGCCTCCGCCATATAACTACAGGCGTGTATCCCAGCATCCGGCTTAGCCTCTCTCCTTTTGATCCATTTCCCATTCTAGGCTGGACTTTTAGGCAAAGTCTGAGGAGACAGAAGGAAGACAACAACACATGGTCCTCAAAACAAACAAACAGCCACTGTTATGTGGAGAAGTCAGTACTGAAGAACCAAGTGGTCCAAGCTGTAGGAGTGGGAGGAAGTTTTGGGGAGCAGGGAGCCAAAAACTAAATCAAGAACTCTGATAGCTAACTGGGCTAAAGGGTGCGATTAGGATTATGGTAGCTACCAAGCATGGAGGCGCAGTGCAATGGCAGCTCCTCTGAGGTGTGCCACCCAAATCAGAGCAAGATGCTTAGTGGGACACGAAACTCAAGAAGGACTGAGCACTCCCCCTATGTGTTTGTGTGTGTACCTTTTATGAGGCAAGGTCGGTCCCATGCAGCCCAGCCTGGCCTTGACCTTGTTATATAACAGAGGGCATGAACTTGGAATACTTTTCTTGTCTCTGTCTCCAAAGTGCTGGGACTGCAGTCACGCTCTGCGGATGTGTGCTAGGAGTGGAACCGAAGGCTTTGTGCACACCGAGTAAGCACTTTACCAGCTCTATTCTCTGTCCACATAGTTTTCTTGAACAGGCAAGAATTCTCCCCTTTCCTCGTTGTTCGGGAAAGATAAGCGCTTCATCCAGTTTGCAGAGGTATCCAATAAACAGAGCCTAAGCAGGTGCCCAGCTCTGGGTGTGGTTCAGTGTTTATTGTAAGGATGAAGACAGTAAAGGAGCGCAGCCGGTCTCCTCACCTACACAGGAGTCATTGACCACATGACCATCTCTAGCAGCACCTGAAGGCCTCTGTGGTCCTTAAGTTCATGACAGCTTCTGTAACAGAAAACTCTCCCTAGGAAAATCATACACAAGGCAGAAAGTCCACCAGACAGGTTTAAAAACAGCTCTCTCTCCTTTCTGCCCCCAGTCTCGATTCCTTTGCATCCCTGCCCACAGCTGTCAGGAAATTGGTGTGGTGGTGCCTTGAACCACGCTTGTCATGTGTTTGCCTGTGGTCTTCCCATGGTCTGCAGGCTGGAGTCACTTCTCCTGTGGCTGTCGTCCTGTCTTTCACTTCATTTATTCTCCCACTCACTTGAATATTTGTTGAGTCCCTTAAAAGTCAGACTTTGGGTCCTGACGGAACTGAGGTGCAGAACACAGACACATTCTCACCTCGTGGGAAAAAAATTAGTAATAGATGGAAGTTATTCACATGATAGCGGAATGGTAGTTTTGGTGCTCACCACAAAAAGGAGGAAGGGATCATGGGAGGGTGAAGTTGTTCAGTTGGGAATTCCAATTTATTTAGAAGTCAAAACCAGCTTCCACAGTGTGGGCAATAGGTGAGTCGGGGTAGAGAAAGCATGGCGAGGCATGCTTACAGTCTCAGCACGCCAGAGGCTGAGGCAGGAGGATAACACACAATTTGAGATCTACCGGGGCTATAGCAGGCTCTAGGCAAGCCAACACTGTGCTGAGACCCTTTTCTCAACAAAACAAAAGAGAAGGACTTGGGGCAAGTGTTCTGGCAGACGACACGGCATGTGTAAACAGAAATCTTATTTCCTGGGGTGTGGAAGAGCACATATGGCGGCTTCCTGATGTCCTGAGAGAAAAACCCTGAGCCCTTGCTGCCTTGACCAAGGCCCGGTGTATTTGTATCCTTTGTCAGCTCAGCTCTCAGTCCCTCAGCACCTTCCCCCATCTCCTCCCAAGTCTTATATTGAGTTCCTCAGAAATAGCATAGTTATTTTTCAGGCACCTACATTTTTTCTCTCTCTGCCTACGACACCCCCATACCAGATACAGCATATCTTACTGCCTCGTTACTCTGTTGTTGGTGTTAAAATGTCACCTTACCAAGAGAGTTCTCTGTCTACTACAGTGCCTTGTAGTACTGGCTGTCCCCAATCCTCTGCTTTTCCATGGGGAGTATTTTCAAGGCTCCCAGCTGGGTGTCTGAGGCCTTATGTAGTGCCAAGCTCTAGATAGAATATGATTTTCCCTATATATGCATACGTGATTAATTTATAAACTCAGTTTTTGAAGAGACCAACAGCAACAATTAACAGCAAAAAAGAATGATTCTATGAGCTTATAGTAAAGGCTACTTATCACCAATGGGTTGTTTGTCGCTGGATTGGAGTTCCTTTCAGGTGACAGAAACCGTGCAAAGTGAGGAGAAGGGTGGGTCCCTGTGCTGCCAGCCAACCTGCCCCTCCAGTTTGATGCTATTCAATGACCATTTTCTCTGCAGCACATTGGCCAGGTGGGGGATGCCGGCACCCGTGGCTGGCTGTGTCCTCCTTACTTAGAACTGGGCCTGACTCGCTGAAGGCTCTGAGCAGAGGTATGCTCACTAACAGCTGTACAGGAAGAGTGTCACTGATGCCAGAGGCAGCTGGAGCCAGATCCTGTGGTTCGCATGGTCTTAGCCCAATACCTATGTCCTTTCTGCCTTTGAGTTTTGGTCCTGCTGCCTTTGTGAAGACATTCCCCCTGATTTCATTCCTCTCTCTCCTCTCCTCTCCTCTCCTCCTCTCTCTCTCTCTCTCTCTCTCTCTCTCTCTCTCTCTCTCTCTCTCTCTCTCTCTGATTTCTTAATCACTGCGAGGATGCTTCTCCTAAGATCATCATGAGAGGCATGCTGGTTACCGCAGGCATGTGTTCAGAAATGTAACAGATGCTACCCGTGTGTGTTATTAAAATAAAGATCTAAGAAGTCCTGGATGCTGTCTCCAGGCAGGAGACACTTGGACATGACAGTATCTGGAGATGCCCATGGAGACCTGAGCTGTCATCTTTGTCACCTTATAGAAGGGAAAACTGAGCCTAGGAGAGCAAGGGTCCCCCTGCTCCCTCTACTTCAGTCTCTGGACCCAGTCCAGTGCTCTCTTGCTTTTTTTCTCAGTTTACCTAGACAAGGTGGTGATGTGACTCTGAGGCAGTGGTTTACTGTTGTCTTTTCTTATTTATGCCCTCTTTCATTCTCAGAGCAGTTGAGGTCACTTACAGGAGGTATTCAATAGAAAGGTATACAATGGGTAAAAAGGGGGGCAGACCACGGGAGGTTTATACAAGAAGCTAGATATTGGTGTGGTACAGAGAAATGAAGAGCAAACAAAAGATGCCAAGATTGCTGTTTCCCTATGCAAACTAGGCTATGAGCTTCCTGACAGCCCAGGTGAAAGGGGACATAAGGTCAGTTATATGGAAGGATCAAGCAAAGTCTTCCTAGCCCTTATCTCTTAAAGAGGTCTCCGGGGTGGTACAGCCTTCTAAGGATAGTGTTGGAAGCCAAGCTTGGAGTGCCCTTGGCTCACCTTGGTTGACCATCTGGTCAGATTCCTTCTCTGACGTGGTTGTAGCTTCTAGATTTACGTGAAAAATCTTAGATCCTCATTCTCACCCTGCTGTTACGGTGGGGTTCCCCCATCTGCCAGCACTACTTTTATGATTCAACCCTCTTAGAATACCACGGTTTTGAAAGACCTTTAAAGTCATCGAGCCCAACATCCCCATCCTGCTTGCCTTCTGATGCCTGAATCATCTCAGCAACAACCCCATCAAGTGGCCAATCCGTTTGGCTTGTGCCTCTGAGCACTCACTACCTTCTGAGGCACCTTTTCTTACCTCTCCAGGAAGCGACTTATTCTGTTGACTTGACATCTGAACCCAGGCCTTAGCTGTTGACTGAGACATTTCAGTACTGGGGAAAGACATCAAGTCACATTGGCCTGCAGGAAAAAAATCTCTTTGGGAATCCTTAGCTTCATTAGAACTAGACTTTTGTTCAAATGAAGTGTTAAAATTAAAGCAGTATATATGTGAGTGGGGCCAATTGGCATGAACTCACCGCAGCATATGGTGTGCTTCCTTTTATATACATGTTTAGCAGCTAGTGGGTACCAAACCTCACACAGCTCTCAATTGCTAGCACTAATGAAGGATCTGTTTGCCTTTGGGGATAAAGATGGTATCATTGATTCACAGTTGTTTTTCCAGGAGCGAAGCGCAGATTTTTCCCTCCTCATTCAAACCCTCCTGCTAGGTCCTGTTCTTCCTACCACTCCTACTGCCCCAATTCAGGCCTCTCTGTCTCCAGCCAGGGCGGCTTACCCACGCTTTTGAAATTTTCCAGCCTCTGGTTCTGGCCCTGTCTGCCCCAAGGCTACATTACCAGAAAGACATTAAGAAAACACCCAGTCTAAGCCCATATCCTGTGCAACTCAAGCCCTCAAGTGGCTTCTCTTAACTGCAGTGTGGTCCAGGCCTCTGTGTATGTTCTATAGGCATGGCAGGGTCCGAGAGTCACTTGTGGATAACTGTTCCCATACAGGGGCAGTGGAGCTTCCAAAGATCCTGAGACAAATAAACCACAAGACCATCAATACGATTATGACTGTCACCAGTATCAACATCGGGTGTTCCCTAGCACTCACTGCTGCCATGCCAGTAATGGAGACTTCACCTAATTCTCAGAGCAGCAGGATACCCACTCACACAACCCCAAGAAAGGGTATTTTGTACCTACCCCAGCCTTGGCAAGGCTGTATTACTGTGTGTCAGTGACAATGGGGGCAGCCTCTAGGATGACTGGTGGGAATCACAAGGACCCCCTGCCCAGTTTTATGATCTGTCCTGAGAGCTAGAAGGTCATTACCATCCAGTGTAGCAGAGAGAGGGCTTCAGAGCTGGTGGAGTCCTGGATGTCTTCCTTTCTCTGTGTTCCCGGCAGGGCCCATATAGTGCTTCATCTCCTTGCCTGTCTTCTCCTTGGAATAACTGGGCTAGCAACCCTCGGCCTTCTCTATGGGTCCCGGGTACTGTGTCAGTGTAGTCGTGAGGAATGGTTCAAGTGGTGGGCCTATAGCTTGGACAGGTAGAGAGGGTGTCACATGGATGTGAGGATCCCTGGGTAGAGCCATTGCCATTTCTGGCTTGTGGTGAAAACTTGAAGTTCCACCGACCTTCCTAGGACCAAGAAGAAACTACTACTAGAAGAAAGGAGCTGGTCTGATGAAGTCAGCCGGACCTCATGTCTGTATTAGCACGTTGCTGCTTCTAACAGTTTCTGTCCTGCTGTTACGTCGTCCAACCATGGGCCACACACTGTCCAAGCACAGTGACTCTCAAGCCTGAACACCAGTCTGCCCTCCTGACCACTCAGCTTGTTTCTGTCTCAGCGCTTCCTTCTGTGACATCACAGGACTATGCCCAAGCCTGCCTCAGACACACTTCTCCTGGGTCCTTATGCAACTCAGGACTCCCTGACCTACCCGAGGGAAGTCCATTGTGATAACCATGCTGAATGCTAACTCTGTCAAATCAAGTTTTAAAAAAAAAATCATTCGTAGCTACTATAGCAAGCAATTACCAAACTAGCTCATGGCCTTAATAAATATCCATCATAAGAGGAACAAATCCATCTTTCCAGCAGCCACAGCCCAATCTGAATGAGCATCTTATGGGGGGACGTATCTATCTTAGAGGCCAGGAGAAATTGATCCACCGGGGGCAGATTTTTGATTTCTGAATTTGTGCACTTCATGACCCAGTATCAGCTTAGCTGGAACAGGTCACTCTTACCGTCCGTAAGGACGGCCTCTCATCCTTCTTCACCATCACCTGACATTCCAAGGCTGAACCTGACCTCACATGGTAGACACACTCTGTGGAGCACCTTCTACCCACAATCCATTTGCTATGCTCCCAACATGATGTTGGTTACCGCCTCCCTATGGCCGATGAAGAAACGTTGACCTCCTTGCCAGGGATGGCCAAAAATCTTGGGAAGGGATGGCTTGGAACTTCAGGAAGTAAGGTTTCTCTACCACAGCTTCTCAATAGGATGGTGAATTTGATATAACATAAACGCTAGTAAAAACGTTATTTTCAAAAAAAACTGCATGTGTGTTATAGTCTCTGGACTCTGAAGCAAAGGGATTGTTGGTGATGAGGAGGAAGATTGGGCAAGTATCTTACAGATGTGGCAAATATTCCCGAGTGTATGTGTCTGGCATGGTAAGAGGCCTGTGCATAATTGGAGGAACGGGTTGCCTACTGTGGGAAATACTGTGTGAATCACACCACCGTCACTTAGCGTTCCAGCTGCTCAGAGCCATTAAAAAGGCAAGAGGTCTGAATTTAGAGCTTCCTGGTACATGGAGAGGTGCACTCCTTGGGGTGGGAGTGATTCTATTTTGCAAGGTTTTGAAGACAACTTGGTGGAACTCAGAGCCTTGCATATGGGATTGGGGAGGAATGCCTGTTGAAGAATTGGTGTAATTGTACCTTTACTCTATACTTGTGCCCACTAACCAGCAGTCCAGGCTTAGTGGCCAGGTAAAGCCCATGTGTTTATATGTATGAGGGTCTGAACTTAGGATGGTATTCAGTGTGTGTGAGAAGAGCTCCAAATTAGGTCATGGAGGGAGGCTGGTGGTTATGAGTAGTAGAAAATGAGAAACTGGGTTACAAGGCATGCCACAGGGCTCAGTCACAAGGAGGGGCAGTTCCATGGTTGTGGTGGCATGGGACCTTGTGCTGCAAGTCATAATGCTGTGGCTACAGTCCCCGGGTCTGGACCTGGGCCAGAAGGAGTTCCCCACACCACTGACAGAGAGGATCTAGCTTTGGCATGGGGCTGCGGTGCTATGTTCTCTCAAGTCACATTCAAGGTTCTTGCCTGTTAACTCTGCAAAACTCAACACCATTTTACAAGTTGAGAATGCGAAGCTCCAAGTAAGATACTTCTGTGCCCAGGGAGGTGAGACTGGGTTGTGTGACCTCACAGCCAGTGCCCTCTCACCATCTGGTCCTGCCCATGACATAAGCCAAGGCTAGAGGCAGAACGAGGAATCAAAAATCTGTCTGTGTCCTAATCAACAAAAGCTTACTATGGGCACAGGGCTCAAATGTGTGCTATAAAACAGAAAACCCCTACTCCACTACAAGCTCCGGGTCCTCTAGAATATTCTGCCACCTTACACGTTGGCTATGAGGAATGGGCACATTCAGCTCCATACTGTTAAATTCTAGTTGCAGATACATGCCAACACATGTCCCTACTATGTGTTGGCAGCTAGTAGGTCTATCTCAGGGTCCTTGCCCTTACCCTCTTATTTTCATTTGTGTCTCTTTGACATTCTATTTCTGTTCACCAGACCCTTGGATCATCCTCTGGGTTCCTGCACCAGCAGCCTCCCATATGACCTGCTCCAGTTTCTATTCTAAATCCTTCTCTAGCACACAGACCCAGAAAGGCACAGCCAAGCCCACTGAAAACTCATCACTTGACTGAAAATCATGCCTCTTTATGGGACTAGAACCCTGGTGATGTGTGATGAACCAACGCCTCCAAAAGAGACAAAGAAAGGGGACTGGGGAGATGACAGTGGCTAAAACACTCACTGGGTAAACATGGGGATTGGAGATCAGATCTCTACTACACACATACACACGCACATACACACATACAGACAGATATACGTACTCACACACAGGTGCACATATACATACATACACACACATACACACAGAGACACACACACATACATACAAACACATATATACAGACACACATACACACACATATAGACACACACATACACACACAGGCACATACTCACACATGCACATATACATACACACATTCACACAGAGACACACACATTCATATAGACACACACATATACACACATACACAAACATACAGACACACATACATGCACACATGTATATACTCACACACATGCACATATACATACATACACATACACACAGACACACACACATACATACATACACACACATATACACACATAAACACACATACAGACACACACATATACACACATGTATATACTCACACACATGCACATATACATACATACACACACAGAGACACACACATGTATATATTCACACACATGCATGTATACATACATACACACAGAGACACACACACATACAGACAGACACACATATATATACACATACACATATATACAGGCACACACACATACGCACACATACATACACACATACATACACACACATACAGACACATGCACACACACATACAGACACACACACAGACACACACATACACACATACACAAAGAGAAAGAGACAGAGACAGAGAGAGGGAGAGAGAGGGAGAGAGAGTGAGAGAGAGCCTTTCAGCCTAGAGCCTGGGTCAGAAAAGGAGCCCATGGTGCACGCTCATGCTAGTTAGTTGTGCTAGCAAGTCAATGAGCTCCGAGTTCATGTGAAATACTTGAATTCAGTGTGTAAGGTGACAAGCAGTTGAAACACACACAGGGCATGACCCTCTGGTCTAAAGACACACACACAGACACACAGACACAGCACACACAAAATACCTATACACATGCATATGAATATATACGAACACACATATCTCACACTTATCTACACTTTTTTTTTTTTTTTTTAAGAGAGACGGCTCTAGGATTGTCTTTGAAGAGAAAACAGACATTTCACTGTGTCTGTGATTTCAAAGTTATACTTTTTTTGAAAAGTAAATATTTAAGATGGGGCACAGCTTATGTGCCACCCCCCGAATTTCTTTTCCTTTTCTTTTTTTGTTTCATCATTTAAAGCCTCACTCCGACAAGCAAGCATCCACACTTCCCGCTGCCTGAGACACCGTGGCGCTGCAGTGGTCTGCTCTGTGGGAGCAGGAAGCTGCTAGAGAATCCCAGCACTTGACTTCAGGCCAGCTTTTGGTTTAGCAAAACAGCTCTGAGCTCAGTGTCCCAAGTCGGAGCCCCCTCTCCAGTCGGCGCTTCTGCCCACACTGCCTCTGCCTTCATCTGGTCTTCTTCATCTTTCCTTGGACTGTTATTTCAACATTCTGGAACGTGATCCTCCTGTTGCCACGTTCTCTTCATCCACTCCCCACACGGCCTGCAGAGCGAACACTATAAAAAGCAGAGGGAATCTGCCCTTCCAGCCTGCAAAGCCCCCCTGGGGCCTTGGTTTCGCTTTGCTACATGGTGGGGGTCTCTGCAACTGTCACTTGCATAGGACTGCTCACAGAGGACACATCTCTAGTCCCAGAGAACAAAGGTGACTGAGGTCAGTTCCTCTGTTTTCCTCTCTCCAATGCTGCTCTGCCTTCAGCAGACACAGGGCAGGGTAGTTACCACTCCAGCAGACCTTTGCCAGATTCAGGGAGGGGTGCGCAGGGTTGCCATGGAAAATCTGTAACACATACGTGACATAAAGAAAGTCTTTAGACACCTTTGTCTTTTTGTTGCTCAGGCTGTTTGTGGAGCATCTCAGAGAGCGCCTCACACCCTTGCTCAGGGAATTGCTTTCTCTAACTTCGACGCATCCCAGACACAGGACACTAGTGAGAAGTCATGTCTGGGCCCTTGCCTCTGGGTGTCTATGGGGCTGCCCCCCTTTCTTTCCTCTTTCTTTCTTTTCTTCTTCTCTCCTTTCCTTTTTCCTTTCTTCCCTTCTTCCTTCTCTTCTCTTCTTTCTTTCTTTCTTTCATCCTTCCTTCCTTCCTTCCTTCTTTCCTTCCTTCCTTTCTTTCTTTCTTTCTTTCTTTCTTTCTTTCTTTCTTTCTTTCTTTCTGTCTTCCTCCTTCCCCCTCTCTTTCTTTCTTTCCTTCCTTCCTTCCTTCCTTCCTTCCTTCCTTCCTTCCTTTCTTTCTTTCGTTCTTTCTTTCTTTCTGTCTTCCTCCCTCCCCCTCTCTTTCTTTCTTTCCTTCCTTCCTTTTTCCTTTCCTTTCTTTTCTGTTTTCCTTTCTTGAGACTGCTATGTAGCTCTGGCCTGGAGCTAGCAGTGTAGACTAGGCCGACTTCAAAACCACAGTGATCCACCTGCCACAGTCTCCCCAGTGCTGGGATTAAGATCATGCGCCAACACATCTCAGCATCATTTGAAGGAGTCCACCCCACCCCACCCCCAGTCCTCTTGAGGATACCATGGCCTTGTCTCTTTCAGAAACCCCACTCGAGCTAATTTCCTAACACCCCTGGCTTTGTTTGTCAAGAGGGGAAGCCAGGAAGTGACCTGTGGATAATGGAAAGGAGTTGGTATCCCCAGACACATACCCTGCCACTTCTGGTCACTTGTGTGCTTCCTCAGGCTGCTGCAACGAGTCACCACAAATGCTGCTGCTCCAAGAACAGTTTATTCTGCCCTAGTCCTGAGTCAAAGCCCCAGGGCAGTGCTCATGCAGAAGGCTCTAGGGGAGACTCTTTTCTGCACTCTTCGAGACTGGGCTAGCCGCAGGCAGTTCTTGGCTATGGCAGCTTACTCCTCCCTCTCTGCTTCTGATGTCATTGCACTGTCTGATGCTTGGTTCTCCCATCATGGGGACACCTGTCATTGAGTTTAAGACCACCTGGATAATCCTGGATAAGCCATCAGAGTTACTCAAATAGCTCCACTTGCAAAGACCCCATTTAAGGCCACAGTCTAAGTTCTAGGTATAGGGCGAGGACATTTCACTTAGGAGGCAAAGTGGTTTGAGTAAAGCAGAAATAATTACTGTTCTACATCTACTGTCAGCCTGGCTGCACAGAGCCAGTCTAACTAACTGTATTAAAATCTAGAAGATCCTTTGAAAATGCTGTTTGGGATCTCCTTAGGAAGATCTGGAAAATGGTACGAGCTGGTGGTAGGTTTCCCAAGTGAGCATTGGGGGAGATGTGGTGACTGGGGCACAGGAAGCTGTTGGTTTGGATGCCACGCTGAGCATCATATTGGAGAAGGGCCTGGTACCAGAGAGTTATGCTGGAGCCACATTGGAGAGCTCTGTCAATGGCAAAGGGGTCAGAGGAGTGGGACACTGCTTTTAGAACATTCACAGGGGTTTCCTTGCCAAATATATGCAGCAGACTCCTCTTCATTTAATTCACTTGTGTCTAAGACGTGCTAAGTATTAGTTTTGCTTCTTGGTAGGATGTTTTTCTTCCCTTTTTGATCCCCTCCACTCTTTCATGTTGGGCATTCTCATGTTTCCATCCCTCTGAAAACCCAATTCATCTTGGAAGAACATGTTTTAGCATCATCTTGGAGGACCAATCACAACTTGCCTTCTCTCCAGGACCTGCAGGAGCTACTCACTTGCCTGGGAGGCAACTTCCAGACAGAGTTGGAGGAGGAACTGGGGAGCCAGCTGAGTCTGTAGTACTGGGCAGGAGACAAAGCTGAGGAATCTGGAGGCAGCTGCCACCCAAAATTGCTAAACCCACCCAGTGGCTCATTTCAAATATCTGGATCCAATGTCCCAGAGATGGATAAAGAGGGTAAAGTTCAGAGCCACAAGAAAACCCCTTTTAAAATGTGAAATCACAAACCACTTTCCCTTCCTGACAAAGGTAAGATTGCAGTGTGATGACCTGTGAATGTAGAATTTCTATCCGTGCCTTTTCTTAATGACTGGAGGGGGTGGTGTGGTGGCAGAAAAGATCCAAAAGATGGAGGAACAAAGGAAAAGGAAGAAAAAACCCAGCAAGGACAATGGCCATGCTGACTGTATTCAACTCTCCTTGAGAAAGATCTACTCAAGGATAAAGAAACCTGAGCCCCCAAAATATGCTCCACCTTAATTCTCCACATCTTCCTTTCTGAAGTCTTTTGCTTTCTGCTTCATAACATGACATAGTAGAACGGGTGAGCTGTAAGGATTGGGTGGCTCTAGGAGCAGCTGTTATCAAGGACCCCTTTGATCATTGTGTGTTGACTGTTTTTGGATAAAACGTCTTGGGGCATGACATTACAAGCGTGCAATGGTTGGGATTGCTATAGGCAACACATTTTTGGCGACTTACTGGAGAAGGAACAAACTTGAATGTAAAAGGGGCACAAGACTGTGAAGCCCATGTAACACAAAGAACATGTTGGCTCTCCAGGGGTTTAGGGTCTAAGGTAAGGGTCACACGCCTTTCAGAGTTAGTGTAATGCAAGCTGGACAATGACGCCCACGGTAGCATAGCAAGTTCAGAGGGATCCAGGGGGATTTCAGGAAGAGAGATTCTAGATGTGTTTTACAGGTCTGGTAGCAAAGGAAGGAAGGAAGGAAGAAGGAAGCCAGAAAAGGAAGGAAGGAGGGAAAAAGGGAGGGATGGAGAAAAATGGAAGGAAGGGCATTCAGTAAGAGGGAACTATTTTCACTGAGTCCTTAGATTGTAAGGTGAATGATTTGGTGTGTCTAGATACAGGGAATTTGGGGAGATGAGTCCAGAGAGAGGTTGGTTGAAGTCTTGATTATCTGTGGTATGTTTTATTGTCATTAACCAAATATAGCTAAAGTTTGATTAAACCTTAAAAATTATGTCGAGTGATAGGACAGAAAAGTCCAGAAATTGTGCAGATATCATTACTGACTTATTTCTTTTTAACGCATCTGTTCTTGAAGTCTATCTTCTGTCTTTCTCATCTGTCTTGAGCAGTACTGACATGGTTTTACGATATGGTACCTCAGCCAAAAGATGGCTGAAAACCCTGGTAGGGTTCTGATCTTCTCCAAGGACAAGACTTCAACCAAGAAGTAGAGAGAAAAGTACTTCTGGAAGATTTCCTGCAGGATTAAGGTGGTTCATTTGAAGAAACTGTCTTCTTTCATGCTACCAAGTGGCTTATACCACATGCTTATTTCAGAAACCGTAACTGGCCTTGTTTTCTACCTTAGGTCAAATCATAAAGAACTATCCTCAGGTTCAAGTTAGAATCACCTTCCTCTAAAACCATAGAGCTTCTAAGTTAACAACAACCAAGGTAGTTACAGAGAGAGAAGGAGAAATATATTGGGAGATAGGTAGATATATATTCCACAGATTCCATTGAAGTGGGGATTCTACATGTAGCTGAGGATCTGTGCATGCGAGGAGGAAGTTATTCACGAAAGATGTTCAGCTTGTAGTGGATCAGCTGGAGGTAGTGATGGACACATTCTCTTCCTAGTAACAACCACAGTAGAGTTTCTATGTCCACTTCTGCTGCCACTGTTCCATGGGGTGGTTTCAGTTTCTCCTGGCGGAGTTGCATTTACAGAAAACAAGCATCTCTAACTGGGGTGTAATTGATAGGTTGTTAGAAGATGTTCATTTAGTGAAATAATAGTAGTAGCTTCTCTCACAGAGACTATGATCTGTCTAGCCATTGGCTCTTGGCCCAGTAGTATTATTGCATATGAATTTCATCTTAGGGAGTGGGCCTTAAATTTGTTTTTAAAAAGTGGTTGACTCCCATGACATTTGTGCCACTTTCAGCCGTAGATGTGCTTTGTAGGTTGGTTGTAATCGTAGTTCCCAAAGTTCACAGGTGAATAAGATTTATTATTACTTTTCTCACCTAGGAACATAATAACACTTCCAGTATTATGAAAGCCAGAAGGCGAGGATGACGTTTCCAAATCATTACCAGCTTGATTTCTCAGTGTCCTATGACTCAAGTGTGTGATGTCATCAGAAATATGATTTTACTGCCATCTATTGGGTAACAGCAATAGCCTATAAAATTTAGGGGTCTTTGGGGCCCCTCTAGACAACAACTCCATAAGAAGTAAGTCATTCCTCTGTCAGGGTCTTTTGTTAGCTTCTGGTGTCTAACAGGGGCCATACTGTCATAGTTTGACTCTTCTTGTGGGTGTGTGTGGATACATTTTAGAAAACGTCCAGATGTGAATGTGGGTGTTGGGGCTCCAAACTCTGGTCCTCCTTGTGTAGCAAGCACTCCACCTACAGAATCAGCTTTGCTCACTACACCAGCCTCCTGGACTTCATGCTCTTCTAAGCACCTAAGCTGCTTTTACTTGCCGAGTTTCCTCTTTCAGTCAACTGAAATGCTCTTATCCTGGCCAATGGTATTCCTTGTCCCCACTGAGGCTCATCACCTGTAGATCACCACACGCACTTTCTGCCCATCACCTCTCTCATCCTGTTTTGATATTTGTTTCGTATTTGTTAGAACTGCTTGTGTGTGTGACTTGCATGCACTATCTGTTGGGTTATTCCAACATCTCCACCTAAGTCAAGACAGGTGCTCCCTGCCTTGATCTCTGGGCATTCACCATCCATGGGCAAGAGCCTGGCATCTCATACCAAATGAATCTGTCCGCACTGAGTGTACAAATGTATATTTTAGAAAAGTTGCTTTGGTGGCCATTTGGAAATCAGAATTGAAGGGAAGGAATCTGTGATTTGGAAAGTTCTCCCTGGCTAGAGATGCCGCATGGGTGGGCCATATGAATTGCTTCTTCCTAAACACCAAAGCTTGGAGGACATTTGGCAGAACTCAGGAGAAGTGCAGTCGAGCAGTGACTCAGAAGAGCCCTGACGGATTCCAGTAGGGGGCTTCTTTTCCTACGTGGTTGCATTCAAGCTGCGCGGTAAAAAAGGTGGCCCAGATAGATTTCTGTATTTGAATTGCTGACCACATGAGCCCATGAAAGCAGAATTAAATACTTTTCCTGTGGCGGCTCCTGTCCCCAAAATCAGGGACAAGTGCTAGGGGCAGGAGCACAGAGTCCTTTCCTAAGAGTGCCATCTGGCAGGGAAGAAGTGAGAGGGGGGGTGGGCTGCAGGAAGCGTATGCTGTGCTTTCCAGACAGAGGCCCCTAAGCCAGCAGAGTGGTAGAAAATGTGGAGACCATTTCTCCCTCCATGTCTTCTTCACTCTCCTACAAAGAAGTGCACAGATCTGTAACTCCAGGACTCTTCTTTCTCTCTTTACCCCAGACTCTGAGTTCTTTTCCATCTTTTTCTAAGCACAGTGGGACTAAGAAAGATACTTAGAAAAGCTGATAGAAAGGAAAACGGGACTCTCCCAAACCTGTTAATTACCGTTCTTAATCCTTAATCAGAATCTGTAATTAGTGAAAAAAATTTTTTTTCCTCATGGCAAATTTAAAAAATCTACTCTAATGTCAATCACC
The DNA here is from genome assembly GCF_963924665.1 of Micromys minutus. Taxonomy (NCBI): domain Eukaryota; kingdom Metazoa; phylum Chordata; class Mammalia; order Rodentia; family Muridae; genus Micromys; species Micromys minutus. The sequence continues at coordinate 35,347,264 of NC_137963.1, forward strand.
CTCTATTCCTTCTCCCTTCTTACCCCTCCCCCAAACTTTCCTCTTTTTACTGTATGGGAAGAATTTAATTTCTAGAGCTTTTTTCCCCCCCTCTCTCTTGTGTTTACTGAGAAATGGTAAACCTCATAACTGGGAAAACTAGGTGACCTAAAAGGGGGTGAGGCAGACTGGAGGAGCTGGCAGAGTTCCCTTGGGTTCTTGTATGTGAATGTGCGTGTGTGTGTGTGTGTGTGTGTGTGTGTGTGTGTGTGTGTGTGTGTGTGCCTGTGAGTACATGTACTCACTACAGGGCCCACTCCCTTTAAAAGGCATAGACTGTTCTACTTGGCAGCACAGCGCAGTTGAAAAGTGTGCAAGCAGAAGAAGTCAGGAAATCTGGACTTCGGACCTCCCTGGGTGACCTTAGGCAAGCTGTTCATGTTTTCTAAGTCTAGCGTTTCCTGTCATAACTTGAGAGAAATAACATGTTCTTCCCTACACGTGATTTTGTTCTGAGAATTAAATGTATATGTGAGAATACTTTGGACAATGAAGGTCCGTGCCTTTGTAAGTCACAGCTTTCTAGTTTGTCAGGTTGAAGTCTTAATCTAGAGCAGATCAATCTATTCCCAGGGAGTGTTCATTCATTAGGCAGGATGATTGATAATGACTGAGGATTCTGGATTCAAACCAGAAGACAGAAATAAATCCGCTCTGATGATGCTGTAAACTATCTCCAATTTAGAATGACTCAAACTGCACACTGTAGTAGAGATCTTGACTGTTAGGGTTAACATTGTAGCCACTGAAGCTTATACAACTCAGGATTTTGAGGGACAGGAAGTGCTTTTAAGGACATGTGGCTCAAACCAAGTACGAAGCGGACTCTCACAATTACTGTTGTCATTTTTCTATGTGCCATGTCCTAGAGTATGCGTGGGGGCTGCACAGTACAATTGTGGCTTCTGTACTCTGGAACTCTGAAACTCACAAAGGAGACAGACTTGTGAGGGGGCCATAGGAAATACAGTACATGGGCGTGGCCAGACACTGACTTGGGCCAATCTGTCTGGTTTAAGTTTCAACTCTTTTATAGCCCAGGTGAATCTGACAAGTGGCTTAGATTTTAACACTCCATCTCCTTACATCTGTCTTCTCATTTTGTGTCTATGTGTTCATGTGTGCTGTAGGGGGTACATGTAGGTATAAGATCATGTGTCAGCATTGGGTGTCTTCTCTGGATGGTCTTCATTTTACTTGTTTGTCTTATAAGAGTCTTTCGCTAAATCAAGAGGTAATCAATGTGCTTTGGCTGGCCAGCAATCTTCGGGGATCCTCCTGTCTTACCCCCCTCAGTAGGGAATCACAGTCCTGAGCTGCCATGTGTGGCTTTTTGTGTTTGTCTGTTCGGTTTCCTTTGTTTTGTTTTTATTTTGGCATGACTTCTGGGAATCAAACTCAGGGAATGCATAACAAGCACTTTAATGATGAATCCATCCCCCATCCATCCCCCGCCTCTCTTGTATCTTTAAAATGGAAGAATAACAAACTGTTCTTCTAAGGATTCTGAGTGAGTCAATTTAGATAAATAACTATACATTTATTAAATAGTAATTGGAGATAATGGTTGGCAGAATGACAATACCGTAGAGACGTCCATGCTCTAATCCCTAGGACCATGTGTTTGGTAGGAAGTATAGCAAAGAAGAACCAAGGCTCACGGTGGACTGAAGTAGCCAGTCAGCTGGCTCTGTGGGTGACCACCCTGCATTGTATGGGTGGGCCCAGAGTAGTTTAGAAACTTTAAAGGTAGGGAATGAAGTCAAGAGACTTATCAGAGTCAGAGAGAGGTTTAAAATGCTCTGTAGTAGTTTTTTAAAAATGTTTCTCTCTTTTTTTTTCAATTTTATGACCATTGACTTTCTGCACATTGGCCTGTATGAGGGTTTCAGAAGCCTTCTAGCTGGAGTTATAGACAGGTGCGAACTCCCATGATGCTTTTGGACATGAGGTGTGAACTCCCATGATGCTTTTGGACATGAGGTGTGAACTCCCATGATGCTTTTGGACATTGAACCCTGGACCTCTGGAAGAGCAGCCAGCGCTCTAACCACTGAGCCATCTCTCCAGTCCACTAATGGATTTACAGATGGTAAAATGGGGCCACGAGTCAAAGATGACTGGAACTGGAATGGGTGAGGTAATGTTTTCCCTAGAGCACCAACACAAAGGCCCCACTACCCTGACATCCATAGCATATAGTGACAATTCTGTGTTGTGTTGTTTAATCCACTAGATTCCAGTGTTTTCTTAGAGTAGCAATAGAAAATGAATATAAGTGTCCACCACATGTCAATGACAAAGGGACGGAGGCAGAGAGAAAGGGAGAGAATGGGGGGAAGGAAGGGAAGGGAGGAAGAACGAGAACGTGCATCCGTTTTTTGCATTATAGATTCTAGAGCCACAAATAAGAACGTGAGTAAACTCGTTAGAGGCTGTAAATGTTCTGAAGGAAAAAAGCAAGGCAAGAAGCTAGAATAGAGAGATTGCTATTTTTCAAGGTAGTGTTAAGGACTGCCTTGTGATGAGATGACACTTGGGCAGAAACTTGACTAAAATGAAGACTTGGCTCCTGTGGCTATCTGGGAGGAAGAGCAATGCAATGAGGCAGCTATCTTTCCAAGGGACATTCTCAAGGAGGGCTGTGACTTTAAGTCCCAGCAGTTAGGAAGATAATCAGCTGGATTCTGAAAGGGACTCTGCTTAGCCCATTGGATCAGCCACCACAGGAGGCTTTCATCATGCCCTGCCCAAGAGCCAATGGTGATCCCTTCTAAGACACTAGAAGGAGAGATGATGAAAAAGTGACCAGAATGGAATATTTATTTTAAGGAGGGCTCCCAAGGTGATTTTTCAAGTGGATTTGATAGAACTGTTGGTATGGAGACAGAAGATTCAAGGTCAACTTCATGCAGCCTTGTCATTTACTGACCTAGGGGACATTGATGGATGACGAGCAAGTTTGAAGGGGAGACATTGAGTTTCATTTGATATTGATACTGATGGGATTTGGAGTGCTTTGGTATCTCCCAATGGGGAGATGCTAAGGTCAGAGAGGAAGTCAGAGCTGGGGAGGCAATTTCACCATGACAAAAGCTATGGGGGTGACTCACTTTAGGGAGTGGATTCAGGCAAAGCAGAGAGCCAAGGATGAGTCCCGGGGGTTTTGTTAAGTGGCTATAAAGATGAAAAGAAAGTTCTGGTAAAAATGGGACCAGATTAAAGACTGTTAGCTACGAGAGTTCCCCTAAGGGGAGAGGGGCTCAGACTAGAGAGAAGTATTGTGCTTTCTTGGGATATTCACATGTTCCTCATAGGCCTCATTTCTGTTATAAACTAAGGGCTTCTTTCATTTTGAATGCTCTCTGTGATTCAAAAATTGAACTGTTAACAAATTAAGCACCATTAGTCATTTGTACTTAAATTGTCCTTAGCTTTGTTTTTCACTGTGCTAAAGAAGACATAACAAGATGAGCATTTAGCTGCTTTAAGTATACGCTTTGGTAACTTCAAGCCCTCTCCCAATGCTGAACAACTGTCACCACCGTTAATCGCCCAAACATGGCCATTATCTGTACCCCAACCTGGTGCATATCCTTTTGCTCCTCCCCCCAGCCATTGGTCATTACAGTTCTTTGCATCTCCCAATGTGACAACTCTGGAAGTCACACTTCAGTGAAGTCTCAGCATATGTGCTCTCTCAGATCTTATTCATTTCATGGAGCTGGCATCCTCAGTGATTCTCGGCAGCAACGTGTGTCAGCATCTCATCCCTTCTTAAGGCTGAATAAGATTAAACATGTACATCTGAAATCACAAAACCACCCATGTTCAGATTCCAACCTTTGTCCTTATGAGCGTACGGGACCTTGGCCCTGTCCTCTGGGTCTCATTCCTTTGTCCTTAAATAATGAAAAGAGTAGTCAGTCCACAGACATGTTGGATGGGCCACTTCATGTAATGGATGTGAAACTTCTTTCAGAAGACTATGATGCGAGGGCTATTTTTAGCTAGAAGAGGCCAGTAGGTTGCCTGCCAGGCATGGATTCCTTTCTCTTGGCCACCCTAATGTCATCGTTCCAAGCAATTCCCTGGTCCAGCTGCAGACTTGATCCAAGCTCCTTATCATGGCAGTCAAGTCAATGGAATGGGTTGTCTTCCTGTCTGCGTCTCCATGTGTCACATCAGCACAGCCCAAGATACAGAGCGTCTGGATTTGACCCAGACTTTTTAGGCTCTGGGCCTCCTTTTACATACTAGGGAAAATGGCCTTCTTCAGGCCTAGAGAAACCTTTCCTTCTCAGCCAACATTACATTGTGTGTCTGGCTCCATGAGGTCATCCTGTCTTGGGGCAGGCAGGAGGACACACTAGTGGGAGGTAGCAAAAGGCATCATAAAGAATCAGAGGATCTGCAGATGGCTTGGGCCTCCTAGTACTTACTCTCCAGTGTCATTCTGAGCTCTGAAATCTACGGGTTCTTTGTGGGTCACTGTCTTACCCTCAGCCGGATACTACTGATCTTTTTTACGCACTTTTCTCATTCCCTAAGGATTCTGTCCTCAGACCTCAGACCGCTGCCCTTGTCTCCGAGTTGATCTCTGCCAATCTCTGTCTTCACTTTATTTCCTTTTCTGAACTGATTTTCTGCCATCTTTGGTGGCTTGGCTTCAAATAGATGTCTCAGCAATGCATGCTGGGTGGTGAATGTAGACTGTGGTCTTGGAAGCCACTGAGTTTGTGTTTTGGGAGCAGAGCAATAGATGAATCTCAAACAAACAAACAAACAACAACAACAACAAAATGGATTCTTTTACAATATAGTTTATTCTCAGGGCCAGGTGACAGATTCTAAAAGCTTCCAAAGGAAAGAGAGGCTTAGATTGCATCCAATAGCAACAGGAAGGTGATTGGGTTTTAAGCTGTGTCTAAGTTGTGTCTCCAAGAACTCATTTGGGCAGTGACAGGGGACTAAAGGGAAGTGTGACAACAAGAAAGCAGAGTCAAGCCAAAGCACAGCCTGGGATCCAGGTGAGAGAGTCCAAGAAGAGCAGCAGCTACGATAAAAGGAGAGAGTGGGAGGAGCGCGATTAGATATGGGTCCCAGGAAACCTAGGGAACAGACAAGGAATTGAAACCAGCATTGATATTCATATAGAAAGGCCAATTCCGGGCTTTGCTCATAGTGAGTCAACAAAGCTGGAGCTCTCTCATTCTCCCCCACCTCTCTCTATTCTCTCTCACCTCTCTCTATTCTCCCCCACCTCACTCTATTCTCCCTCACCTCTCTCTATTCTCCCTCACCTCACTCTGCTGTGGCATGTTCTAAGTTGCTTCCACCCCAGGGCCCCCAAACTTGTGGATCTCTGTGGCTCAAGTGTCACCTCTTGCAAGAGGCTTCTTGGACCATCCATTCTAATGCACTTCCAGTCTCACACCTGTTTCCTACCAATGTCTCTGTCCGTAGATGTGGAGTCTACTTAGAATGAGCCCATTCATCTATGTGTTTATTCCCAGGAGAATGTGGTTCTAGTTGATAGGAGCCTTGTCTGTCTCTGGCACCTAAAACAGGGCCTGTCCCACAGCAGGTGTCAACAACTGTGAGCTGAATGAAATGGAAAGAGAAGGAAGAAAGGAAGGAAGGAAAAAAGGAAGGAAGGAAGGAAGCAAGGAAGGAAGGAAGGGAAAGAGGGAGGAACGAAGGAAGAAAGGAAGAAAGTAAGGAAGGAAGGGAAGGGGAAGGAAGGAAGGCAGAAAAAAAGGAAGGAAGGAAGAAAGGAAGAAAGGAAGGAAGGAAGGAAGGAAGGAAGGAAGGAAGGAAGGAAGGAAGGAAGTTGAGATTAGATATGAGATTATCTGGAGGATGGCCCCTGCCTCCTTTCCCATCTTCCTCTCTTCCATCTATTGCATGGAGTCTTTTCACATCGATGCCATACTTCTGCAAATGGTGTCATCAGAACACCATGCTTCCGGAAAGCCCATGCCAGGGGGAGAGAAAGCAAGCTCTCCTGCCAGGAGCTCTGCCGTCTCCAGCTCTGTCTGTGGACTGCAGCTGCAGCAATACCTCGGCATGCTAGCCCAGTCAGTGCTCTGAGAAATCCTAACCGCTAAGCTGCTGTCTTCACTTTGGGCTTTGAGACTAAGGAAGCAGTGGTCTCATGTGCAGATGGAAAGATGTAAGAGAGATTGGGTTGTTCTGTTTCTGTTACACATAAGTGAAATTCCCTGATTTTTGTTTAGCTTATTTCACTAACTTTCAGGTTATATAGATTTATACAGGTTTATATGGATTATTTCAGGTTTATTTAAATTATGGAATATAAGGAAATTCCTCTAAAACTGTATAATACATAAGCATTCTGTTTGTCTCTGTTTTTCTGAATCTGTCTCTCTGTCTCTGTCTGTCAATCTCTCTCTCTCTCTCTCTCTCTCTCTCTCTCTCTCTCTCTCTCTGTGTGTGTGGGGGGGGGTGTGTGCACGCTGTACTCATAGTTTCTTCACTGTTTTATCCATTTAGGGGATATTTAGTTTATTTCCATATCTTAGATGTTATAAATAATGCAGCAGACAACACAGCAGTGTAGCTATCCCTATGAAGATTTCATTTCCTTTGCAAATACACACACACACACACACACACACACACACATGCACACATAGAGTTGCTAAGTCATAAAGCAGACTCATTTCTAAATTTTAAGGAACCCCCATCCTATTAAGGAGCCGTTGTGCTGTTACTTTTTAGCACACCACCTGGCTGTGGACATGCTCCTCTCCACACCTCTGGGGAAAGCTTTCTCTTGGCGTTTGTTAATACCGTCTCTAGTTGGTGTGAGGTGACCCCTCTCTGTGCATTTGCTTTGCATTTCTCTAATGATTACTTTTGTGGAGTTCTTTTCCAAGTCCCCATTGGCCACTTTATGCCTAGAAGATGTGTTGGGTAATGCAGACACAGAAATTGTGGGAGTGGCCAACCAATGACGGGTCCAGCTTGACACCTGTGCCACAAAAGGGAGCCCACCCCCACACTGCCTGGAGATTCAGGAACCAGAGTCTCAATATCCCAGGGACCAGAGGAATTGGGTTGTTCTGCTTTTGATTATCTTGTGATAGAACCTGAGATGGATGGCAAAACAAAAGCCAATAAAATGATTTCTGAAATGGTATTCTGCAATGCTCATAAATTGGTGTCTAGCTCCATCGGTGTCAGAGAGGCTTCACTTAGCAGCCGATGGAAACAAATGCAGAGACCACAGCCAAACATTAGGCAGAACTTTGGGAATTATTCAGAAGAGGGTTAGGAAGGATTGTGGGAGCCAGAGAGGTCAAAGACATCACAAGGAAGCATAAAGGATCAACCTGGGTTCATAGGTCTTCAGAGAGACTGAACCACCAACCAAGAAGCCTGCATGGTTTTAACCCAAACCTTCCACCCATATGTTACAAATGTGTAGCCTGGTCCTCTTTTGGCACACTTAACAGTGGAAGCAGGAGCTGTCTGACTCTGTGCCTGCCTTGAGGACCCTTCCCCCCTACTGGGTTGCCTCATCCAACCTTAATAGGGGAGAAAGTGCCCAGTCTTATTGCAATTTGACATGCCATGGCTGGTTGATATCCATAGGTAGCCTGCTTTTTTTTTTTTTTTTTTTTTTTTTTTTTCTGAAAAGAAAGGGTGGAGGAATGAATGGAATGTAGTAAGAAGGAACTAGAAGGAGAGGAAGGAGTGGAAACTGAAGTCAGAATGTAAAATTAATTAATTAAAAAGGAAGTATTTATTTAGTAATTTAGTATCTTTGCTCACTCTTGCTCTCTCTTTTTCTCTCTCTTTCTCTTCCTCCCTCTCTTCCCCTCCCTCCCTCCTATCCTTCCTTCCCCTCCCTCCCTCCACCTCCCTCCGTATTCTCTTCCCTCCCTCCCTCCTTTTCTTCTCTTCTTCCCTCCCGCCCTCTCTTCCCTCCTCTCTCTTTTTCTCTCTCTCTCTCTTTGCATATCCATGTGTGTCACTTGCACATATATACAGAACCTCTGCCTCTACAGTACTAGGTTTCCATATTTATGCTTGTCTGATAAGCATGTTGCCTTCCGAGTTATTATTCTAGCCTAATTTACCCATTTTTCATATTGGGTATCTTATTTCCTTATTGAGTTATATGAGTTCTTTTGGGTCTCTCTGGGTAGTAACCCCTCTCCAAACTTAACGGTTCCCAAAGATATTCTCATAATTGGTGTGTGTCTTTGTGCTTTGACCACCACTTCCCTCTGCCTTTGGTTTCTAGCTCACAGTGGCTCAACAAACTTGTTTTCACTTTTGTCTCTCCGAGTTTTGGTGAGATGTCTGAATGAAGACTGGCAAGACCAATAGCAATGAGCTTTCCTCTAGGTGTTTTAAGGACCTTGGGCTAGTTCTTAATCCATTCTGAGTTGATTCTTGTGTGAGATAGAGGTCCAGTTTTATTTTATTTTATTTTTGCACACAGGTATGGTTTTCCAACACCATTTAGTGTATACTGTCCTTTACTTGTGTCTTCTTGGGGACCTCGACTAACATCAGTTGACTGTATATACAGTCTTGGCGGTCTGTTCCACTGGTCTTGGTGTCTGTTTCTATGCCAGGCTTGTACTGTGTTGACTGATGACTACAGCTCTGGGGCAGAATTTTAAACTGAGGACTATGATTGTTCCAGGTTATTCGGTCTCCTAAACTTTTTTTCCACTTCTATGAAAAATGTCATTGGGCTTTAATAGAGGTTGCACTAAAACTCTATATTGCTTTGAACAGTTTGGTATGTTAACTGCGGTACAATCAACACACATGGATTTTCTTTCCCCATTTGTCTGTGGCCTCCTCAAATTCTTTCACCAATGTTTTATATTTTTCACTTACAGATCTTTTGTCATGTTGGTTAGATCTTTTTCTTAACAATTTTATTATTTATGATGATTTTTTAAGTTGAGATGGCTGTCTTGGTTCATTTTTCAGATAGATCATTAACGGTGTAGAGTGGTATAATTGATTTATATATGTTGATTTCTTTATCATGCTACTTTATTGAGTTAATTTATTAGTGCCTGGGTGTGCATGTGTGTTACATGGTCTGTATGATTTGCTTTTTACTTTTTTTGTCTTGTTTTGTTTGTTTTGCTTTCTACTCTGAATGTTCTTCCATAATGTGTTTCCATTACCAGAACATGAGGGTAAAGCTCTCCATTTTCCCTACAGACTGTCTGCTGTTGGCTACTTGCAAATGATCCCTGATATGGTGAGGACACTTTCTTCTGTACCTATGTCATTGGAAATTTTAATTTTTGATTTTGATTTGTTTTACAATTTCCTGTGTATGAGTGTATGCCTGTATACATGTGTATGCATCATGTGTGTGTGTGTGTGTCATGTGACATGCATACTTGGTGTCCTTGTAGTCCAGAGATGGCATTGAATCATCTGTAACCGGAGAGGTGATTGGGAACCACCATGAGGGTGCTTGGCATTGAACATGGCTTCTCCGAAAGAGCAGCCAGTGCTCCTAACTGCTGAGCCATCTCTCCAGCTCTGAGGCATTCTGATCATGAAAAGATATTGACCTTTGTCAAATATTTTCTCTATGACTACTGTGACTTTTATCTTTGATTCTTTTAATGTGGAATATCACATTGATTGATATCCATATGTTAAATGAACTCACTATTCCCAGGATAAATCTTGTTCAGTGGTGGAAAGTAACCTTTTTGTTCTGTTGTTTGGCTCAGCTTGAGAGCAGTGCGTGTGGGTCAGAAACACATCCATGTCTTCCTGTGTGTGTAGGTCAGAGGCAAGCCTTTGGTTACTTGTTCTTGCCTTCCCACTTTCCTCAAAAAGGAGTGTTTCAAAGCTATGTAAGCCAGTTTTTGTGTCGGATCTGGAATCAGATTTCAGGTGTCAGGCACAGGGTGGGGGGAACATTTACCCCAGATCAATTTTCCCCAGCCCTGTTTGCTAGATTTTATTTAGGACAGTTCTGAATATATAGTAATCAGAAATGGAGACCTATAGTTTTCTTTGCATGTGGTATCTTTGGTTTTGGCAGTGGGGTGATATTTGTTTCATAAAATGAGCTTGGAAGTATTCCTTCTACTTCAATTTTTTTTGGAAGAGTTTATGAAGGCATGGTATTAATTAATATTTGATGTTTTATAGAATTATACCAGGAAGCAAATGGGTGCTAAACAACTTCTTCATCTTTCCATCTTACCTTCTCTTCCTCTTTTCTCCTCCCTCTCCCCACCCACCTACTCCCTTTTCTGCTCTTTGTCTTCCAAGACAGTGTCTCTGTGTGTTTAGGCTGACTTGGAACATGTATCCCTCCTGCCCAGAACTCCCACGTGCTGGGACTCGGGCCTGTGTGATCACACTTGGCTTCTTTCTTTTGAGATAGATGAGTTATGGCTTCACTCTTACTTCTGCTTTTGCTGCCTTCTTTGTCTGTTTGGGTAAATTATGTTATTGCTTTCATTTACTTCAGGGCATCGGGTTAAATGTCCCACTGGCATCCCATCTAACCTACTAGTTGTGTAAGCTTGTTGAGCACTTCCTACAGAATTGTGAATTTTCCCATTTTGTTGTTTTCTGTTGCTTTGATTTCTGGTTGGAAACGATAATCGGTACTGTGGTGGCTGTGTGAATGCTTTTCTGTGTAGGCACACAGGTACGTGGAAGCTAGAGGTCAACGTTGGATTCCTTCCTCAATCATCTTGGCCCTATTTTTCATACAGAGCCTGTCACTGAGCCTATACTCACTGATTCAGCGAGGCTGGCAGACCAGTGAACCCTACAGATTGTATCCCCCTCTCTCTGCCACGCCTTGGATAATAGGTGTGAGCCACCAAGCTTTGGTTTTTATTTGCATGTTAGAGAAAAAGCCAGAGTCTTCATGCTTACATTGCAAGCACTTTACCAACCCTATCATCAGCCCAGTCCTGGCTAGCTATGACTTTGGTCTTTTGTGTTGAGAATATAATGTCTCGTGCTTTAAGCACAGGCTGGCCTTGTGCTTGTCTCCTGCTTCAGCCTCCAGAGTGCCCAGTGTCCTAACATAGAACTAATTCTGGAGAATGTTTCATTATTCTGCATATGAGACATATGGCCCTCTGCTAAATGGTTGATCTACAGTGTTGTTCAAATGTGCTGCTTCTTTATTGACTTACTGTCTGGACTTTTATTCCTGGTCTGTGAAATGGAGTTTGAAGTCTTCACTTATTAATTTATTGTATTGATGCCGATTTATCCTTATGGACCTTTAACAGTTATTTGGAAACTTTCATGTTCTGATGCTAGATGTTTTCACTTTTCCTAAGCATGCTTTTAAACCTACAGTATGATTCTCTGAAGCAGCATATATTTTGATCTTTCACAATATTCATCTTCCTGTGGTGTATCTTTGGGGGAATTTAACCCATTTATATTTATAGCAATTATGGATGAAGAAGAGAGATTTATTGTTGTCAGTTTTCTAATGATTCCTATTCCTATTCTGGAAGTTGCATCCATTTTCTTGTTTTCTTTGCTGTAATTCTTAAAAGTAATTTCTTTATAGACTCTGCAGAGTTTACTTTAGGATTAAAAACTCACAGTATTAGAAGTCTACTCTTGGCTGATGATAATTTACTGTCTTAGTTACTGTTCTACTGCTGTGAACAGACAGCAGGACCAAAGCAACCCATAAAAAAAGCATGGAACTGGGGGCTTGCTTACAATTTTAAAGGATTATTCCATGATAATCATGTCAGGAAGCAGACAGGCATGGTTCTGAAGCAGTAACTGAGAGCTTTACATCACAATCTTCTGACAGAAGGCAGAGAAAAAGACACCGGGTCTGTCTGGGTGTTTGAAATCTCAAAGTTCATCCCAAAGAAACATGCATTCTCCAGTAAGGCCACAACCTCCTAGTCCTTCCCAAGTCATTCCACTAACTGGGGACCAGACATTCAAATATATTAGCTTACTTATCCTTAAATTAAAGAATTATTATATTTTACTTCTCTTCTCCTACTGTATGGTTCTGATATCATAATTCACAATATTCCTAGATGTATTAATTAAAGTAAGGTACCTTAGCTGCTTTTAGTGCTTTGGGTCTTTTATATTTTATGATAGATTGTATTGTAATCAATTTACCTATTATTGTAATAAATAAGTCTTATGCTTATAAATACTCATTGTACATATTTATCTTTTCTGGTAAGTCTTACATTTACTTGTGTCTTATATTGTCTTTTAATATTATTTCATTTCAACTATTGTATATTTATAAAGCAGGTTTTATAGCAATAAGGATCCCAGATTTCCAGATGCCTGAAAACATATTTATTTTTCATTTTAATAGGGCAAACATTTATGAATATAAAATTATTTAGGTGGTCATTTGATTTTCTTTCAGAACTTTGAGTACACCATCCACTATTTCTGGTCTATAAGGTCTCTAATGAAAGAAAGTCTTCAGATGAGTTTTAAGCAGTCTCTTGTATGTGATATGGCTTTCAAAATTTCCTTTTGTCTTTAACAAATTTGATCTAATGAGTCTCCATGGAGTCATTCTATTTGATACCTAGCTGTCTTCCTGGATTGGGATCTATTTCTTACCTACACGTGTTTTCAGTAACAGCAGAAAGACAATGGTTTGGACCCACATGATGATTTTAGAGCTCCCTGAAGTCTCTGGCTGGGCTGGCTAGAAAGCTCCAGCTTCTAGGTGAAGGCAGTTTCACAAGAATAGAAGTTGCAGTTGTCTATGAAATACACAGAAACATAGTCAAGGAACGCCAGGGGCCCGGAAGATACAGTAAGAATAAAAGACAAAGTTGCCTCTAAGACTATTCTTAAGGAAGGAGGGGTTTCAAACCATGGTCTTTTTCCTCAGTGACCTCTGGGATACTGTGAGGTACCAGGTTCAGGGGACTTAGCTGGTAGTTGTTTGAGATGCAGCTGGAAGGGCTGAGGTGTTAGATATGCTTTCCAATTCTCTGTGCCCGAGAGAGTGGCTCTCTCGAGCTTATTTCGTCTCTTTCACTTTGCACTGAGCTGGGAAGAAGATGGATCTGGGACAAATATTTGCATTCTATTTTAAAAGTTATTCTTTGAGAGTTTCATACAATATTTGCATTCCATACAATTTTTTACAATATTTGCATATCACACAGTATGAACCTGGGGCTAGAGCTACCAGACAATTCTTATTGAAAAACTACCTCCTTGGATTGTGGGCTAAGAAATTCACAGAGTCCCATTCACTCTGAGAATTAAATGATTAAGGATCTATTCCTTTTGAGCTTCATAATGTCTGTGATTGTTTCTTGGGTATTGGGTATTCAGAGATTTCTGGGGCTAGTATCTGTTTATCAGTGAGTGCATACCATGTGTGTTCTTTTGTGACTGTGTTACCTCACTCAGGATGATAGTCTCTAGTTCCATCCATTCGCCTACGAATTTCATGAAGTTGTTTTATTGTTTTTAATATCCAAGTAGTACTTTATTGTGTAAATGTAACAAATGGGTGTGGAGAGGGTGAGTAGGAGAAAGTGCACCTTTGTGAAGGCAAATGGAGGGGGAGGGAGGATGGAAGCGGGCAGGGTAAAGGGATAACATCTTAAATGTAAATACAGAATATCTAATACAATTTTTTAAAAAGGATCTATCCTTACATGAATTGGTATCTTTGATGCATGCACAAACTCTTCCTATGTAAAATCTATAGAATTTCTGTCTCTAAAGTGAACTCTAGAAAAAGGTTCAGGCCCTCAGAGGTTTTGTTTGCTCATCAGCTCCTAGATGGAGCTTGCTAGGAGCTCACCCCTCAGGTAGCACCTTGGCTGAGGTTAGTGTGGGGGCTGAGCAGCTGGCCCATTTTCTGTATTGAGCCCACAAAATATAGGGGTGTTATGAGAAGTGCTCATGAGCTCACCTGAAACCATATCCTTGCTCTCTGAGACCTATGGAGGCCTGTGCATGCTCAGCCTGTTCAGTTTCTAGAGGTAGGTGATTAAGGGCACAGTCCCTCAGGTGAGAACTACAAAACTCAAGATGTTGTATGCACAGTGTACACAGATCACTTCCCCAAAGAAAACCTCAGGAGTCAGCATTTCTTTCTGATTTTAAGGTCCAGAGCTTAGGGTGATTGAATTTGCCTCCCATTTTTTCCTTTCCTTCTTGCGTGAATGTTCCTCCCTTGCTTGCTGCCCGGTCTTCTCTCAGAGGGAATTGGTCTATGTGTACATGCTTACTTGATACATGTGGCAGTCAGAGAGTCAAAGTGTCCCCTATTCTGTCATCATGCTGAAGTCACTCCTCAAAAGTGTGATTTGAAAAAAGATCGGGAGGCGCCTCACCCAAAGTCTCTGCTCTACTTCCTTCTGCCCCCCAGATTCAATTCCTTCTTTCCCATGACTCACTTGGTCTGGAGTTAGAGGGGAGTTTCCAAGACATCAATTCTACTGGACTCTACTCTTAACAGCATCCAGGGGTTTTCAGTTCACACGGGCAATTTTCCTGTATCTCCTGGCATCCTCCTAGGACCCCATACTGGGGTCCATCTGCTGTCTGTTAATAGAAAACAGAAGGTCAGTGTGCAAGTCACATAGTGAGCAGGTTTCAGAGGCAGAAAACAGACACAGCAGACTCTGAACTCCACTGTCACATGCTCCTTTTCCTGGAGCACAGCCTGTGAGCTTCATGGGGATTATTTGAAAGATGAAAAAGAATGGCTTTTGACTTCTCTGTTGACTGCCATTGAGCTGTATGAGGCCATGTTTGGGTAAGGTCTTAACCCATCTGTCTTAGTTGGGGTTTCTCTTGCTGCGATGGAATACCATGGCCAAAAACAAGTTGGGGGAGAAAGGGCTCATTTGGCTCACACTTCCACATTGCTGTTCATCACTGAAGGAAGTCAGGACAAGAACTCACACAGGGCAGGAACCTGGAGGCAAGAACTTATGGGAGGCCATGGCGGGGTGCTGCTTACTGGTTTGCTTCACCTGGCCTGTTCACTGTTTCCTTATAGAACTTGTGTACACCAGCCAGGAATGGCACAGTCCCAAATGGCCTGGACCCTCCCCCACCAATCACTAATTGAGAAAATGCCTTTCACTCTAATCTTGTGGAGGCGTCTTCACAACCGAGGTTCCCTCCACTCAGATAACTCTAGTCTGTGCGTCAAATTGACATAAGACTGACAGCTGAAATGTCCTCTGCCCTGTGCCAGCCTTAGCTCCCTGGAGAGGAAAGGAGAAGACGCTTTCACTTTATGGACAACCTTGGCTTCAAGTGCATCATTCGCTCCATTTTTCCTCCCATGAAATATGAAAAAGCAGATGTAAAAATTTCTGTTTCTCTCTAAAGGAAAAAATGCGGTTGTTTTGCACATTTTTAATTTAACATATTTAAAAGGACTGAAACTTGATTTTTTTTTAAATGGGAAGATTTATTTTGGATTAAAAATTTAATGTGGCACAAGCCAAGAATACTTTTTTTTTTTTTTTTTTTGAATATCAGAAGGCTAGAGAAAGGCTCTGGAGATCTCTTTGTGAGCCTCCAGAAAGCTCTATGGCCTTCCTGGGGTCAAATCAACCACTGCAATCCTTCCCCAATCCTGACTTCACAGACACGTGGACCACACTTAGAAAGTTAGAATATTTGATAGGGCAGGCGCCTTCTAACCACCCTTTTCATCTTTACAGATCTCGCAAAACCAAAGGCCATGACCTACTTTCCTTCCCTTGCTGGACTTCTCATCTCAGCATCTCACGGTGGACCTCCCTGTTTCTTCCCTCTCAGCATCTCACAGTGGACCTCCCTGTTTCCTCCCTCTCAGCATCTCACAGTGGACCTCCCTGTTTCCTCCCTCTCAGCATCTCACGGTAGACCTCCCTGTTTCCTCCTTCTCAGCATCTCACGGTGGACCTCCCTGTTTCCTCCCTCTCAGCATCTCACGGTAGACCTCCCTGTTTCCTCCTTCTCAGCATCTCTCGGTGGACCTCCCTGTTTCCTCCTTCTCAGCATCTCTCGGTGGACCTCCCTGTTTCTTCCCTCTCAGCATCTCACGGTGGACCTCCCTGTTTCTTCCCTCTCAGCATCTCACGGTGGACCTCCCTGTTTCCTCCTTCTCAGCATCTCTCGGTGGACCTCCCTGTTTCCTCCCACTGTGCACCTGTCTGCTGGCTTCTTGATCGACAGTGCTGTGTTCTCATTCGCTGAGCAATGGGTGCTTGATCCAGAAGAGGCTGGTCATTCTCACGCTTCCACACACCAGGGGGCTGAGAAAGGATCTGTACCCTGGACCTTTATGCCCCGGGCACTGCACTGTCTCCTGGCGAAACCGCTCTTTATTTTGCCTTACGTTCTGTCTATTTGTATGACTCACAGTCCCTGTTGTATGGCCACCTTCTTTCCTTCGTCGTTGTTGTTCACCGATTGCAGATTCCGCCCGTGGTTCATTATCTTTCATCTAACTTTTCCCCCATCCTGTGGTAGAAAATTTCAATGAGGAGAAGAAAAGCATCCAGCATCCTGGCTTCATGGTTCTAGAGCTTCTTGTCTCTAGAGATGACCATGTTTCAACCATGCCCTCAAAGGATGTCTCCTAAAAGAGTTTTCCAGTGCAGCAGTTTGTCTCTCAAAAATGCCTCCATTGGGAACCCCATCCTTGATTCGGCAGTACTGAGAGACTGGGCCTCACTAGGCCACAACAGTTCTGCCCACCTAAGTAGATTATTGCTGTCTCTGTGTGAATAGGATCATCACTGAGGATGATCCTACTTATAAAAGGAGGATTTGCCCCCCCCCCACCTACTCTTTTCCCTTTTGGCATAAGATAATGAAGCAAAGAGGCTCCTATCATACATGTGTTTGTCTCGGATTCTCAGCTCTCAGAACCACGAGACAATCCATTTCTGCTGCTGATGAAATACCTAACCTGTGGCGCCCTGTCACAGCAGCTGGGTAAGGGCTGAGATGTGGTCTAGAGTGTCCACCTCTCCTCTAGCTTCCTCGTGGGTGTCAATTTTCTCTAATTGATGGGCCCTCTGGCCTTTGCTTCCCTCTTTGGGCTCTGTGTGGAGCATCACCTCTCTCTGCCACTCCCTGTCACCACTCTCCTTCCTAACAGTATGTCACATGTCTTATCTTGCAAAGAAAACACTTTAGAACAGGTTCTCAGCCTTCCAAGGCTGCAACCCTTTAGTACATTTCTTCGTGCTGCGGTGACCCTCCACTCATAAGAATATCTTGTTGCTACTTCATAGCTGTCATTTTGCCACTGTTGTGAATCATAATATAAACGATTGATATGCAGGACACCCATTATTTGACCCTATAAAAGGGTTGTGCAGTGACCAAAATGTTTGAGACCTGTGAGCTCAGAGCTTCTCTTCTTGAACCATTTTTTTTTGCAATTTTCAGTAGCTGACCACTCATTGTCTCTTCTTTGCCCACTCTCAGAAGACCTAGTTACTCAGTAGTATTTTCTGTCCTAACAGACACACACAGACACACACACACACACACACACAGAGACACACACAGACAGACACACACATTACCATTCTTTCGCAAAATATTCTCTGAAAATAAAATTGTCATGTTCTTTCTTTCTCCTAACCATGTCCATCTTTCTGTGCGTGTGTCTGTGTGTGTGTGCATGTGTGTGCATGTAATGCATGCACATGCGCACATGTGTATGCTCACATGTGTGCACATGCATGCTTATTTATATTACGCATATGTGGAGGCCCAATCAACATCCAGTGTCTTCTTCCACATTTTACAGCTTAGCATTTGAGACTGGTCCAGTGAGCCCTGTCTCCAGCTCTCCCTCACACACGCCTGTTTACACTTCTGTGACATCTCCTAGCACCCATAAATCACTACAATGAGAATATCTATCCAGTTATCTTTCCCTTTGAGTTGGATTTCATAATCATTCCAGCTCACCCCTCAAGCATTAAGTATTAAATGTCCCAGATTGCCCTTTCTCCTAAACTCTGCAATTCAGCCAGATTTGCTTGGATATTAAGCTAAAACTTACTTCCAGCTACCCTTTCCTTATGGCTAGCCACATCCTAACAGTGGTCAAAGTTGGTCAAAGTTAGTTTTTTTCTCCTCTCCTGTATAGTTGCAATGGCTCTTACACAGGCCTCTCTGCTCCATTACTAGTTACTTGTACACAGATCTTGCAGTATAGCCAGCAAATCTAATGAAATAAAACGCTGTTCAGGCCAACCTCACTTCGAATTTAAAGCATTTGCAAGTCCCTGGCCTCTCTAGGAACAGTTTAGTGGGCTTTACCTACAATGGCTCCAGTGGTCTAACCCTTGGAGATGGCTTCAATTTTATTGAGCAGCTCTCCTTCCCTAATCCTTTTTGTTTCAGCAATAAATTACACAGTCTCTTCTACATTGTCAAGGCAGCATCTGTGCCCTAGCTCATGTCTTCCCTTTTACTAGCTTTTTTCATCATTTTCTATCCATCCTTTATATGACTGGATCCAACTTTTTAAGGTTCATCTCAGATGCCTTCCCTACACACTCCAGTTGTTAGATTTAGGTATGAGAAACCGCAGTTGACGTTTTCCTCGTCCAGGTATTATTCTGGAAATGCATTAAAGTGCCCATTCCTATTTGAATCTACCGGCAATTATTTCACCTCCATTGCAAGGCCAAATCTAATTAAAAGAGAAATTAAATTAAATGAGAAAATATATTTATAATCCTTATGGCCTATAAAGTTTTATAAAACTATTAGAATATGCTGATGTTTGTGGTTTAAAAAGGTGTATACCAATATTTCAGATCCTTCACAAAATTTAATGGGATTTTATAGCCATTGAAATCTGCCTAAGAATCTCTATGTTGTCATGGGCAGTGGAGGGCATTTGTCCTGTCAAGTTGCAGCTGAGTCACTGAAATAATTGATGAACTGATGAGTTTGGAGTGATGAAGTCAAGAGAGAGGCACCAATCCTGAGATCTTTCTACGCTTCTGCTAGGACATGACATCACCTGGAAGCAATGGGCTTGCCTCTAGGACCTTTGACTTTTCATCCTTAGAATGGTGAGAGGCAAATGTTGGTTAACAAATTACAGCATACGGCACATTGATACGGCAGCACGAGCAGGCTGGGACAGTGTGGGGTCAGCAGAGTATACTGGGAGGCTAGCTTTGTTAAAACCTAACGGGCGCCTACTTGAGGTTACTTCAGAGCTTTGACAAAAACACCAAAGTAGCATCAACACAAGCAAGACACTTCTCCAGAGAAGAGTAAAGGGCCTTTGTAATGTCTCTTTCACTCTGCCCATACATTTACTTCCATGAGAAAGGCAGGCCTTGCGCAGCTGAGATGCTACTTTACAAACCTACCTGACTTACCCTGCATCAATACACACCTTTGATTCAGTTATTTCTCTGTTGGATAGGCACAGCTACACTCTGCCAAGACAGTTAATTTATATTAACAGGAATTAAAAATATATCACTAAGCAATTCCTGGAAGTGCTCTGTTTTGGTGACTCACATCTTCACAGTAAATCGGAGCTACAAGACCCTTCCCCATTTTAGGTTGTATAATGAGAAAACATTTAGATCCCATAATCATCAAGACAAGTGGAACTTCATTGGCCCTCCAGCGTGTTCCTGCAGCCTACAGATTGGATGGCCTTTGGAAGGCTATTTCATCTTTCTGGGCCTCAGTTTCCTAATATGTAATGTGGGTATCACTCACAAGACAAAGCCCATAGGGTTGTTTTATATTTATATAATCAAGTAGTATTATCTGTTATATAACACAGCAAGGGGTAGAGGGAGACAGACAGAGGGGGCAGATAGACAGACAGAGACAGGCAGACAGGACCTATATTCAATACATCACAGATAGTATTTGAATTAATGGTGTGGAATAATGAGAACTCAAAGACATAAGGAAGGTTTTCCAGTATGCTGGGGTCCAACTATGCAGTTCCTTAATGCCAGGTTACAGATTAGGCTTTTGCTTTGACAATGAGAAGCTTTTCAAAGTTTTCAAATATATATACATAGATATAAATAAATAAAACTTTTTAAAAGGTACCTCTGTATCACATAATTGTGCAATTTACTTTAGCAATAAAAAAGCACAGGACATCATCCTCACGGGTAACTAAGTGTGGAACCTAGATGCTTCTGAAGCTGGTGAGTTACTGAACTAGAGAGACCCAGAAAGCATTTGAACACACTATCCAGCAAATGACATGGCTAATATTTTGGTATACTTAACTGAATTATTCACTCCCCTTTCAGGAGATCATGATTGTTTAAAAAAAAAAAAAAAAAAACTGAACAGGACAGACACATAATCACTAAGATTGTAGGGGCTCACTGACAGAAACTCTAAGGTTAGCGTGGCTACCTTTAGTGGCCCCTTAGGAATTCCCAGCCCGCTGCAGTACCACTCTGAGTTAATAGCATTGTCTGCTGCTGAGGTGTGTGACCCACACTGTCCCATGAAACTCTCCTCTCCATGGACTGTCTGTGTTCCACGAGAGAGAACTGGCTGAAATGTGAGTGTGTCTGCTCAAGTCTGACTGTGTGGAACAATCCGATCATTCACTCTTCTTATCAGAGAACTCGCCTGACCACAGAAGCTGAGGCTTTTCAAGGCTCCCTTGGGACAGCCAGGCTGACACCCACTGCCACATCCACCTTATCTGTGTTGTACCGGTTTGTCCCTTTTCTATTCTTCTTCTGTCATCCCAACAGATACTGAAGTGGAACTTAATGGTCTGTAACGCCCAAGTCCCCAGAGGTGCCTCTAAGAAAGATAGGACTGGCTTTGGCCATTTCCCTATTTTAGGCAGTGGCGCCTTCTGCCCTACTGTCTCTGAAGCTATTTCACATTTCACGCCCATTCAAACTGTCCTCGATAGCCGTATCCAGACTTTAGTACCCTTCTTTCTGAGACAGACCTTGGTATATGTCAGTTTTCTCTAACATTTATGTGTATTGTATGACAGAAATGAGACAATGTGGGGTGCCATTTTAGATGAAAGGGACATTGAGTTTTGGTTTTCAAATAAATCCCAGATACAGTATGGAAGACTGATATGTGTGCAAGTGAGACTAGTAAGGTTGGGTAAGTTAGATATGAAAGGAGTGGAGCAGAGATCTCAATCTACATTACACATGTACTATTTTATATTGAGAACAGGGTCCTTATATCCTTTCCTGTGCAGAGTGGTTAATGCTAAGACCATGAAGGCTCAGAAGTCTGATGAAGGCCCCATTTTGGTGCCATTTCTGAAACCTTCAAAGGATACTGTCACTTTGGACTAGAAGGCAGGCTAGCTACGGGGGTGTGCTGCCTAGTTTATTTATTTATTTATTTATTTGTCAGTTTGACACAAAATAGAGTCATTCAACAACAACAACAACAGCTCAGCTGAGAAAATGCTTCTATAATGTTGACCTGTAGGCAAGTCAGCTGGGGCATTTTCTTAATTAGTAGTTAATGAGGAAAGGCCCAGACCACTGTGGGTGGTGCTACCCTAGGGAGGTAGTCCTTGGTAGTATGAGAAAGTAGGCTGAGCAAGCCATGAGGAGCAAACCAGCAAACAGCATCCCTCCATGGCCTCTGCATCAGCTCCTGCATTCAGTTTCCTGCCCTGACTTCTCTTCTTCTATGGACTGTAGATGTGATACAAACCCTTTCCTTCACATGTTGCTTTTGATCATGGTGTTTATAACAGCAATGGAGGCAAAGTAGGCCAAGAGTTTACTTTGTTCAAGTAGAAACAGCAAACACATAAAATCAGTAGCTAAAATACCAAGGAGTAAGGTGATAAAATGGCAAAACTGGTTAAGCAATTACGTTTTTCATATAAATTTAGAATTCAGTCCACAATTCTACTAATTAGTTAATTCATCATTTTTCTTTACTGAGTTTTTCAGACATAGGAGCCTGCAAAATGTAGCCTGCAATGAAAGACAAGTTTTTGTGACATCCCTGTGTGTTGAGTATGTAGAATTTAGCATGAATGTAGCTGACACTTCCATCTGACCTTCCTCCCAGACCCATATGCAAGCAGATTCCAACTAAAGAAAGAATGGAAGAATCAAACTTGTTTCTTCTTAAGCAGTGGATCTTTCCAAGGAGGATGAGCAAACTCCTTCCTCTCTAGGAGTCACAAACAAAAAGACAACTAGAGAACATATGACCAAATCACAACTAAGCTTCAGAACAATTCTGTGTCCTCAGCTCTGTGCGGGCTCAGTCTGTTTCTCTTCGGATTTAAAAAGTCGTTCGTTTGCAAAGGAAAAGGAAAGGAAGCCACACTTTGTTGTTAGGTGAGTGGGTCCAGTCCAGGAGTGGGCCTTTTTCCTCAGCTTGCACCAAAGTCTAGGATTTTAGTAGAGAGGGTACACCACACTTCAGCAGAAGGGAAAGATTCTCAGGATAATATAGACAAATTTGGATACAAGAGTCTTGCTAACTTCATGGTCTCAAATCTCCCAGGCTTTATTCTCTGAGTTCAATAGTTTTACCTTTTCTACTATGAACTAAAATAGTCTAGACTGTTTTTTCTTACACATGTACTTACTCATTCCTGTTCTGTTTACTGAATTATCTGAATTATTCTTCTGCTGAATTATCTCAGTACTGTGGTTAAAATAAGTATAAGCAATCTATTTTGTCATATTTATCCTTTTCTCTGTCCTTATCAACACTCTTATCTAGATTACCACAGTTTATCTATTTATTTGGAAAGGATCAGATGACATAGACTAGTCTCTTTTGTAACTAATTACGTCATCCTGGCAGACTTGAACCCTGACCCTTCTTCCTCCCAAGGACTGGGACTGAAGCATGTATCAGCAGACTCAACACCTACATTACTAGTTTTGCAATGAGTCTTGAAATCGGGTGAGTCACCTAGCTTTGTGCTGGTTTTTGGAACTATTTTGGATAATTATCACTTGCTGTTTCATAGACATTTAAAGTTGAATGCTGAACTGTTGATCGGGGTAACACTGAATCTATAGGTCAACTTAGAGAAAAGTGATATATTACCAATACTGGGGCTTGTAGTCACAGTGGATTTGTCACTGGTTTGCTGCTCTTAATTCGTGACGGCACCTTATAGCTCCATAATTAAATCTTACATTTCACTCTAATATGTAACTGCTATAATTTTGATGTTATTGTAGCTGGTGTTTCTCCCTTGGTTTTACATCTGTTTTCTTCTTTACCACTATAGACAATAGAACTGATCTCATGTATGGAGATTCTAACTGTGGCCTCACAAGATTTACTTATTTTCTGGGATTGCTGATTGTATAAACCCCATATTAAAGACTCAGAAGTGTTTTCTTTGGATTCCTTAGGTTTTCCTACCTATAATATTGTTTCACTTCCTGTGACATTCTAAAGTAATGTTACTACATCTTTGGAAAAGTGATCTATTTTACGCCTTGAGAATTGACCAGAGCAACCGCCCGTGCCTTGTCTTTGGGGTTGTGAAATCTGCCCCTCGGGCTGTATACATGTAAGGTCAGCAACCAGCAGCCAGTGTGAGCCTTAGCAGGTTATGATCGAAGAGAACATAAAAGAGCTGATCAATGACTATTGGAATGACCATTGGTATTTCTGCTTTAAAAACAAAAGGAAGACAGGGTTGAATAAAGGCCAAACAGGAAAATGAAGGGACTTTCTGTTGAACCAACTTCCCAACCATAGGGAGGACTTCTTTTTTCTTTTTAAAATCATATTCTTCTCCAGCATCCCCCTTGGGGCATCAACCCTCCACAGGACCAAGGGCCTCTCCTCCCATTGATGCCAGATAAGGCCATCCTCTGCTACATATGTATCTGGAGCCATGGGTTCCTCCATGTGTACTCTTTGGTTGGTGGGAGCTCTGGGTGGTCTGGTTGGTTGATACTGTTCTTCCTATAGGGTTGCCAACCCCTTCAGCTCCTTCATTCCTTCCCCTAGCTCTCCCATTGTGGTCCCCGGGGCAAGGATTGACTTCTTGAAGCAGATGCGTCTGGACTCTGGCAGCATCCGCAGAGACAATCTGCTCTCAGTGACTCGTGGGTGTGGGCAGATGTTGTCATCCTCAAATCCTCAGGGACTCCTCGCTGCTGAGCAGGACACTTGCAGAGCTTGCCAGCAATGGTGGCTCTTTTCTCTGTTCCTATTTGTTATCATTTGGAAGAGCAGCATGGCGGAAGGAGGATTGCCTGCAACTGAGGATGGAAACTAGATTTCAGGATGATGGTGTTGGACATTGAGAAGGCAGGTACCTAGTATGAGATCTGGGTGTCAATGCATTTTGGAGTTTTGGAGAAAGGAAAGCTTTGAAGTTATGGTTCTAACACCCCAAGGGACACTCACTGCTTTTATCAGATGCTCTTTTCTCCCCTCCCTGTTCTGTGTGGTGAGAGCCAAAATGCTTTGTTCTCTTGTTTTTTGTTGAATTTGAACCATGAGGATGTTCGTGGTTTGAACATCATTTGTCCAAATAATCAGAGGAAGGGAGTGAGGTCGGGGCATGTATATATTTAATATATTTCTATTATTTGTTTTTGAGATAGGATCTTACCATATAACCCAGGCTGGCCATGGACTCCTGCCTCAGTTTCCCAAGCTCTGGGATTACTTGTATGGTGTACAGATGTGTGCTATGCAGCAATGCATCCTGTTACAGAGTGGTTCCCCCTTTGCTCCTTGCGTTCTGACTAGGTTGTGTCTGACTAACAGCTTGCCAGCTGACAGTGATGAGCCATCTCTCGTGCCTCCTTCATATCTAAGGATGGCAAGAAGTTTTCTGTTATTTCCAACCACAGATTGCTGTACCATTCCCATTACTCTACTCACACTCTAAATGCTTCTTTCATTAAATGTCCTTTAACATCTCCTGTGAGGGTGTTATCTAAGCTTTGACTCCTAGACTATCCTATTTACTTAATGGCTTTGGAATTTTTTGCAAATAATTTAATCTATAGAATCTTAGTATTTTTTTCCTCTGTAAAGTAATGACTATTCCTTGGGGGGGAAAAGGTGTTCATGCTCAGAGTTGGGGGGTGGGGGAGAGGGGAATAGGGAATGGGGTGATAAAAGATGGGGGGATAAGGGATTAGGAATCCTAGCTACTCAGGAGGCAGAGATATGAGAAATTCACGTTCAGGACCTGCCTAGGCTAGATCATGAATGAGCTCTTGTCTTAAGATAAAAAATTTTTTTTAAAGTCTTGGAAAGTAGCTCAGAGATTAGCATTTGCCTAGCACATACAAGGCTCTCAATGTACTCTCTGGTTATACTTACACACACACACACACACACACACACACACACACACTCACACACACACACTCACACACTCACACACACACTCACACACTCACACACACACTCACACATACTCACCCACACACACTCACACACACTCACACACTCACACACATACTCACACACTCACACATACTCACACACTCACACATACTCACACACACACACTCACACTCACACACACACTCACACACTCACACACATACACACTCACACACACACACTCACACACACACAAGAAGAAAAAGAAAGGGAAGGAGAAATTGAGGAAGGAAGGAGAGAGGGAGAGAGGGAGGGAGGGAGGAGGGAGCGAAGAAGGTAATAACATAAAGGCAGTTATAAAACAGCTGTCCAGCAGCTGGCACATGCCATCACCATTATTAGTAACTAATTTACAGGAGGCACTGGTAAGATGATGTTGTCCTAAGCAATTATTACAATAAAATCATAACACTGGTTATTGTTTGTTCAGAACTCACTCTGTAGACCAGGCTGACCTCAAACTCAGAGATCCACCTGCCTCTGCCTCTCAAGGGCTAGAATTAATGATGCACACCACCACCTGGCTAACCCATTCCATTTCCGATGCTGCCCAATGTGAAGCTCCCACTGTAGAGTAAGATGTGGAGATCAGAGCTCAGACAGTCAGGTACCATATCTAACTCAAGTGTTAGTTCAACACAAGGCTCCAGAAGGTAGAAATCACTCATATCCAATGTCAACGTGATAGTAAAAGGCAGAGACTGGATGTGGAGTCCCCATAGGAAGAAGGCAAAGATTTGTTCCTGAAAGGCCAAACAATATCTGGAGTTCTTCCTTCTGTCTGAGAATGATACAGACAAGATGAATGAAGGTTCACCAGCATGGACCACACCAAGTATAGTCATGGTAACAGACTCCCTGGGGGTTTCTTTGACTGTCCTTTATAGCATCAGAGGAGACTGGAAGCTCATCAAGTTTACACCACACACCACACATACACCACACACACACACCACACACACACCACACACACACCACACACACACACCACACACACACCACACACACACACCACACACACACCACACACACACACCACACACACACCACACACACACCACACACACACCCCACACACACACCACACACACACACCACACACACACCACACACACACACCACACACACACCACACACACACCACACACACACACCACACACACACCACACACACACACACCACACACACCACACATACACACACCACATACACACACACACCACACACACATACACTACACTACACACACACACACGCACATATACACACATACACACACCACACACACACACCTCACACACATACACCACACACACACACACACCACACATACACATACCACACACACACACCACACACACATACACACACACACATACATACCACACACACACACACACACACACACATACATACCACACACACACACACACACACACCACACACACCACACATACACACACCACATACACACACACCACACACATACACTACACACACACACACACGCACATACACACACCACACACACACACACACACACACCACACACACACACACACACACACCACACACCACACACACACACACACACACACACACACCACACACACACACACACACACACACACCATACACACACATATTAAAAATCACCATCCTGAGACATTTAAAGCGCACAGTTTAGTAGTCTGCTCTGTGTTGGTTTGTGCTGTGTACCAGGTCCATAGAACCTCTTTATCTTGCAAAATTAAAACTGCACACATCAAAAAGATCTCCAAGTATCTTAATTTTACCTTTTAAAACAGAAGTTTACCTAAGGAGCCAAACAGAAGTATTTGGAGCTCCATGAGCGAGAATCTGTGAAAGCAAAGCAGTAAAGTAGATACAATGTGGTCCATTTCTAGAGAAGCTTCTCCCTGCCCTTCACGTGCTTTAGCATGGACGGCTTCAAAGGCAGCACCCAGACTTAGTAGAAGGACCCTAGTGAGTGTCCCTCACAGCTATACCCGGCATATGACTGAAACTCAAGAGGGTGTGTGTTCTCTGGTGGCATATGTCAAGGACTTGCATTGAAAATAATGGGTATATGTTGCTGCCTTGTTCTTTTAATGCATAAAATTACAGAGATCTTTATATTCACTCTCTCTGGCCTTTTTTATTGTCATGCTGCTTGACCAAGCATCTAAGAGGAGTAGTTCCTTTGGTGATGACTACCACATATATTCTCCATTTTGCAGAGATCATTTCTTTGCTCTGATGAAAGAGGGCTCTTTAGTACCTGAACAGAACCAACAAATTAATAAGTTTTTATACTAAACAACTCTTTATATATACAATTCTCTCATAAATTTTGTGGTGTGCACAAGCATACACACACACATACACACATCTCAGGACAAATGGCTATATTCATAGTCAGCCTATTTGCATGAGGATGTATGTGTCTTTCCTAATAATATAATATTATGTTTTTAAAAATTCAACAGTTAGGGTTTAAGTGAATGGATTCCTATGCACAAAAACGCCCCTTATATAAAGGAAAAAAAGAAGCAAAGCAACAAACATTTGAGCAGAACTCAA
Source organism: Micromys minutus (assembly GCF_963924665.1). Classification (NCBI taxonomy): domain Eukaryota; kingdom Metazoa; phylum Chordata; class Mammalia; order Rodentia; family Muridae; genus Micromys; species Micromys minutus. Next base: position 35,375,267 of record NC_137963.1, read on the forward strand.
AGGCTTCCATACATCAGTCCAACACACTCCTGGACAGTATAAAACTTCTACAGAGCTTATTGTAAGGCCCAAGCTACAATCCCCGTTCAGTAACAGTCACACCATAATTGCAAAGACACTAATTCTTAAAACTTAACTGTAGAATGAATAATTTTTAAATGTGTTATTGAACCATACAGTTTGGTGATTCTAAGGAGATCCACAGTGCTGTGTAGCTGTCTTAGTATATTCAATTCTGATAACAAACTGCGTCACTGTAAACACTTTGTAAATCACAGAAACTTATCTTTCACAGCCATGGGGTTGGGAGTTCAAGGTCAGAGCATCAGTGGAGTCTGTATCATGTAGAAGAGCTGCCCTCTACCTTCTAAGCATCGCTCTTTGTTGCACACGGAGTAGGAGGGTGAACAGCTCTTAGAAGAGGGTAATGGCTCCCTTACACTTATTTTTGACAGACACTAATCCCATCTGCAATGGCTTTGCCCTACCTCCACACCAAGACACTCTCTCTCTCTCTCTCTCTCTCTCTCTCTCTCTCTCTCTCTCTCTCTCTCTCTCTACACACACACACACACACACACACACACACACACACACACACACACACACATATATATATATATATATATATATATATATGGCTCTCAGATTTAACTGGGATTGTGGACAACAACATGGCTTCTTGTCACAGCATAAACTACCAACATCTATGTGACCTTCGATGGTAGTACAGACATGGGCATTCACACAGATCCGGCTGCGGTAAGACCATAGACCCAGATATCATTCTCATTGGCAACACAGGTCATTCACATCAGTATGGTCTCCAGGAACAGCATGGTCCACAGACATGAACACAGCCTCAGGCCAGGGCACACACCATGAACATCCCCTTGTCATCAGGAGACAATGGACATCAACCCAGACATTGGCCACATCAGGGCTACTGATCTACACATCCTTGCAATGGTGCTTTATGGTTAAAGCAGATGTGTGACAGGCACTGCTGTCCTCTGCTGGGTGGACCAGCTCCCTGCTTCTCTTAATACTACTACACTGGCAATTAAGTTTCAAGCTATGAAATTTGGGGAAAGCAGCAACCAGGTCTACCACCCATCACTATACTAATAATGAATATGGCTTCCATGCACGGTTCTGGTGGCTAGACACTCAGTTTGCCTGTCTTCAGTGTGAGGTTTTATAAGAAGGGATTTCTGCCTTCTGTCTCAGAGTCTTTTAAAATCTGGTCCTATCTAGATGCAGCTCAAGCTAAGAAAACCCTTCAAGTAAAGTGGTCAAGACACAGGACTGATACCAGCGTTATCTCATGTTAGAAGCTGCCGAGGTGTGCTAAACAGACCTGTGCAGCTACTCCAGGGTAAAATTAATTCTCAAACACCCTCGCTGACACTTTACAGAGTCATGCCCAGCAGATGATTCTGACTGCCGCCGGCCCAGTCTCTGCTAATGGAGGCTTATAAAGGCCTTCCCCATTCCTATGGTAACCCAGGAGAAAGGCTGTTGCCATGGGGACTGGCCAAGCCTATATAAACCTCCCATCACAATCAGACAGCTGAGAATGGAGTGTGAGAATGAATCCTCCCTAGTTCGCCTTCAGAAATTGCTAATAATTATCGTTGTTTTTTGGCAGAGAACCCATTGTTTCCTTCGAGCAGAAACTCATTCACATTTTGAACTTGAAATGAGGATTGTTCAAAAGCTTGCTTGCTGATCTTGGTGTCAAAAAAGAGTCATCTACAGAATGAAATAGCTGGTGACTGAGCGATTCCCAAATCTCTACGGTGTTAGCAACCACTGAATGACATTTATCACAAGCATGTGAACAGCAGGCTGTTTCCAAAGAATGATCTGTTTCTTTGAGATGAATTAATTCTAGGCATGCCTGTTAATATGTTTCAACACTGTCTTACAGCTGGGTCTTGGAGAATCTCAGCTCCTGGAAGCCAGGATATAAAGGCAGAGCCAGGCTCAGTGCTTCAGCCCAGAACTACTTCTGCGGATGACCAGAGAGAGTAGCTGAGTTGCACAGGCAATGGGAGGGAGGTCTTCAGAGGGCACTGATTCCCTACCTGGAAGTAGGTAGGACTGGGCTGGGTTCCCTAGGAATTTAGACATTTTCAGTCAAGGAAGGACAACACATGAAGTTGCATTCTGCTGGCACCCTAATGCAGGCACCAAGTAGACAGGCAGCTCATGAAAAAAAGACATCCTTGGGGGAGTGAGAAGCTCCTGTAAATAAAAAGCCCAGAAATGCTTCCTCCTTTCTTTCAGTTAGTGCCGAGTATTTGTCATTTGCTGTAAGATACCCTAGACATAGAGAATACAGACATGATTAAGATCTGAGTCTACTCGGAAATGCCCAGGAATACCACAAATGATCACGGGAGGTAATGTGACAAGGGGTCTTTTAAGCAGGCTTGGCCCATGCATGATTTTTCTTGAATGAATGAATGAGTGGATGAGTTGAGGAATGATCTAATTAGAATCAACAATTTATTTAATGTTTGGGTTGAGGATAAGAGAGAGAAAGTGGCTCATTTACTTTCTGTGGGTTGGTGGAGATCCCATAGGGCAGAGCCACTGTGAAAACTTCTTCCAAAGGGCACACAGTGCTTGCCAACATCCTAAGCAAGATTTCATGTTGATGGGAATGGTACCTTGGAGAAGAGGGTCTTTCATACTATGGTTCATACTATGGTAACCAGGTTTTTTCATGCAGAGGTGGCTACTAGCCATGTTGTTAAGGAGAGATGATAATTTTTCCTTCCATTAGCTATTCCTCTTTAGTCTATCTTTCTAGGCTGAATATCCTTGGATGAAGTGGTCACCTGTGCAATCATTACATTATTTAAGCATTTAAGGGTTGTGTGGCATAAGGTAAGATGCATAAAATTAGGAGTAAAAACTCTCAGGGTTTGAGACATGTCCACTCAATACCAGTCTGGGTCTGGGCCAGTGTGTGACCTTTCTCAGTTCAGTTTCCTTCTATGTAAGACAGAAACTCACACTTAGTTCCACCACATCCTCCTCAGGTAGTATGCAAAGGAGACACTTTGGCTCTTCTTTCTTCTATGTTGTAGGCACGGAAGATGGGGGTGATACAAAGCATGAAGGCAGAGTGTCTTGCCTGGCCTTGCAAAAGGCCTTAGAAAATTTGTTTTTCATTTTATTTCATCAGGATTACCTCTTAGTAAGAATTATAGTAGCTTCTTTTCTATCCTCAGGAACCAAGATTCTTTGCTTATATATTTAGGATAACTTCCCTCTGAAGCTATATGTGCATGAAGTAACATGCATATGATTAAATTGACTTTTTAAAAAATCTCACTCAGGCCTTCCCTGTACCTCAAGCAGATCCCCCAATCCCTGCCTTCCCTATTCTCCACCTCCTCTCCCTCATTTGTCCCCTTTGTTCTAATTGGTTTCATTTCTCCTTTCATTTTATACCTGTATATGTGACTTATGTAACTATATATAACACAGGAAGCACAGATGAAAAAAACACAATATTCATCTTTCAGAGATTGGCTGTTGGAAGCAATGTTATAATAAACATTGATACGTATCTCTGGGCTCTTTTAAAAATCAAATTAAATTTATTTAAAATACATAAGATTGTTCATGTTTTAAATTCTTTTGAATCAGCTAACAGGGTTGTTATCTAAAGATTTATCTGTCTTATCTAATTTACAAGTTAGTTGTGCAGTTTTTCTCCATACCTGTATGTTTCTACCTGGTTTTTGTAGGGTCTGTAGTAGTGTCCACTTTTTTGTTTTGGGAGCTCCAACTTTGTTCATCTTTCCTTCCTAAGTCATGCCCAGTAGTCATCATCTTACTCATCTTTCCAAGGAATGAGCTTGTGCTTTGGTTGATTCTCTATTACGTGTTTGTTTTCAATTTCATTAATTTCTCCTCTATCAAATCTTATTTTGCTATAGATATTGAGGTCACATTTTTAGTTTATATATTTTCTTCTAATATAAGCTTTCAGACTAATTTTCCTTCTGGTGCACTTTATCATAACTTGCACATAATCATTATCATCTTATTCAGAATATGTTTTAATATACATGGCCTAAAATGATATTGAAGTATATATTAGAATGCTATCATTTAATCTGCACAATATTATGGAGCTATCTTTTTATAACTGATATATGTTAATTTGGCTACAGTCAAAATTTTCTTCTAAACCATTGGTTCTAAACCTTCCCAATGCTGCAACACGTTCTTCATGCTGTCATGACCCCGCAACCATAAAATTATTTTCATTGCTACTTCATAGTTGTAATTTTGCTACTGTTATGAATCATAATTTAAATATCTGTTGTTTCCAATGTTTTCAGGGGACCCCTGTGAAAGGGTCATTCAACACTCAAAGGGATTTCAACCACAGGTTGAAAACTGCTGCTTTAAGTCAATCTTTTATTATATTTTAAGGTTTGCCTACAGCTTGGAGTATATTAGTTTTAGTGACTTCTCTATGCCTGTAAAAAAAGCATATGTTTCATCTTGATAGTGTTCTTCATGTATCAGATTGGTGTTGTGAATTACATTATTTAGGTATCTCTTATTCTTAGGATTCCCCTGTCCATATAGTCAATTATCATAGAATTATGTTAATGCCTCCCATCCTGGTGTTCATTCATTTCTTTCAGTTTCGTAATTTTATTTTTTGCATTATGTATGTTAAAACTGTTGTTGAATACATGAAAGTTTAGAAATGGTCATGTCTTCTTGGTAAAAATAACTTTTTTATTGTTAACAAGCTTACCTTAAAATTCACCATGTCTAATATTTCTATAGCTCCATCAACTTTTGGCTATTGTTTGCACGTGTTATTTCTAACCTTTTGCTTTTTATATCTTTCCGTCTCTATCTTAAGGATGTGCCTTTCGAAAGCAGTCAAAACTCAATTTTATGTTTTTATTCAGGTTTAACAGTATTCAGTACGTATAATTTTATAGGTGATATGCATGTTCGAATTCATATCTTGGTGTGATACTTTGTCTTCGGCTTGTCCCATGTGTTCGGTTTCTTTTCCTTTTGCTTCTATTGTTTTGGATTAATGGCGGTCTTTTGCAAGGATTATTACTTGGCTTTCCTCTCTACCTAATGTTTCACTTAGCCTTTCATGGCTTAACAATGAGCAGAACTGAAGACAAACTAAGAGCTATCATGCTTCAGTGACCGTGTGAGGGGCTTCCAGCTGACCCACTACATTCGTCTACTTCTGTATGTTATTCTACATATCCTTAGGATGTGCAAGTCCAGTACCACCATGACAGATGCTTTTACTTTGGTCTATTCTTTTCATTGGTTTTTGTTCTTGCATTTCAGTGCTTGGAGAAATGATAATAATTATGGTATTTAATTATTTAACAATTAGAGTAAGTAAAGTTATTGCTTACTATTATTTTTGAGGAACATTCTTTCCATGCAGATTCACTAGTGATTCATTTGGGATCATTTTCAAAATTAATTTATTTATGTATTTACTTTACATCGAGATTTCAGCCCCCTTCCCAAGGCCTACCCTCACCAACCTCTTCCCCACCCTTTCTCTTCACCTCTCAGGACCTTTTATATCTAAATAATCTTTACTCTGCATTCACTTTGTAGTAAAGAAAACTCAAAAGTGTCAAATTAATTTCAAACATATAAAAATTAAGTAATAATGCAAGATGTGTTGGAGAGATGGTTCAACAGTTAAGAGAACTTGATGCTCTTGCAGAGGACCTAAATCAGTTATCAGCACCTACATCAGTCAGCTTAAACAGTCTAATTCCAGTTCCAGGGGATCTGATGCCCTCTGCTGGCCTTTGATCACATCCTGTACTTACATGCACATGGCTGTACAAACCAACACAAACAAAAAATTAAAAATGAAATAAATCCTTAACATACTAATAATACATGAAATTCCACTCTCTCATTCAGATCCCCCGTGCTACTGCTTTATCAGATTTGCCTTGCTTTGTGTGTGTGTGTGTGTGTGTGTGTGTTATTTTAAATAATTTGAGAGTAAGGTATGACATATTGCCACATTATTCCTGAATATTTCAAAGTGTGTTTTCTAGAAATAAAAATACCCTCCCAGAAACCCATAGTACTCCTATTAAAATTCATATTCTCCATTAGAAATCTGCCCAAGAATATCTTTCACACTCACTTAGTACCGTTCAGTGCTCTCTTTATGGGGGATACTCTTTCCTTTCCTTTTTTTTTTATTATAGTTATATTTTGGAAAAGATAGTTTCATTGCTTTATTGAAAGCCTCTCAGTTTAGATTAGTCTAATGCTTCTTAATGACTGATTTGGAGCTCTGCATATTTGGTAAGAAAGCCACAGAAATAAGGCTCTATTCCCAGTGCCTCAGATCAGGAATGTCACAACCTTAACTACATCCATTCCTGGGGTGTCGGATTTTGTCACCTGGTCAAATGGTGCCTACAGAGTTTGCCTGCTCTGTTAGTAATTAACAATTACTATTTAACAATGCATAACAATTTTATATTTACAATTAATAAATGTTTTATAGTACAAGCTTTAAGATGATGTAAATTTCCTTGCAAACTTTCTCTCATTGACCTCACCCATTGAGTTTTTTGTTATTCGACTCAATTCTACTATGATGGTTGCCAAATAATAATTTTCTAAGTCTACTCTTTGTTCTTTATCTAATAATTAGTCTTCTATTTCATGACTCAACTTTTTCCCTTTTTAATTACAAGATTAATTTGTGTCAATGTGTTTTCATTGGCTCTAATTCTATGCAAGGACCTATAGTCTACAATTGTTGTGATGCCTTGATTTGGCCAGGTTTGGATGTAGGGCTAAACTTGGGGACCACTGGCAGGTGACAGGAAGGCATTCTTTCAAGCTGACCTGTTGTACTTCTGATATATCCTAAAGAGTTTTTAACACATTAATTTTTTGATTCACAAGACACTCCTGTTTATCTTGGAATTCCATTGCTAAGCCCTAGAATCTTCCATTTTTTTCTAATGGAATCCCATTCCTTTCAATGGAGAATAGAATTTTAGAAATCAAGATCTGAGTACTAGATACATTTCTAGACATGTGTCACAGATTCCACTTCCTTTGGCAAGAAGAGCTAGGAAATACATCCACGTGTATATCCACACATCCGATCAATCTATATCTGTTTATTTGTGAGAGTTTGAGTTCACTATCACATCCAGTTCCAACCCAGCACATTTCCATAATTGAAAGGATCAAATCTGGGTCGATTATCTTCTATACATTTACTTGTTTACTCAGCCCTCCATAAGTAACCACTGCTACTCCCTATGGAGTTACTGGGCAGGAGCTGGAGACTGTAGCCTTCCTGAATAGAGTGTTGACTGTGTTTTATGTTCCTTACACTACTCAGACGATTTCCTTTGTATAGTGAACAATGTTCATAACCTGCTAAAGTCCTGCCAATTTTACCCGGATGCTGACAGTTAACCTATAATTCTTTCTTTAGTATAATTAAAATTAATGTGTGATACCAACAGGAATGGCACAGAGAGAAAGCCAGTTGGGTCCCGCAAACCATTTCATTTTATTTTTCCTTAGCTGAAGTCTCATGTGTAGATCCTCTAAAGTTAATTATATTTTTAGGAATGGAAGGCTCAGGGAAAATTTGGATGTGTTACCCTGCGCTGCTAAGCCCTGGTGTTGCTGCAGCTGGCACACAGCATGCCTTTGGGTTCAGAAAGTTTAGAAGAGATGAAAGAAAACCTCCGAATGATATAAAGTACCACAGTTAGGAAGATGTGACATGTATGTAAGGATGAGAGCTCAAAATATCCCAACCCAATAGCATACAGGAGGAAGCTGGAGGAACCTCATTGGATTCTGAAGAGTTTCAAGGGGGCTGTGCAGTTCTTCAGTTTTCTCATCCAACCCTCTGAAGAGCTATCAATTATGAATTTTAATGTTCAACCTGAGGGGCATTGCTTCATGAGCTCCTTCCAAGTGTCTAGTACACAGTTCTCATAGTTTGAGGCCCAAATCATGTCCAAAGAGTGGGTGTCATGTGTCTCCACAGGAAGCCAGGGGTTTGGGGAGAAGGCAAAAATCCATCTAGAAATTCATCTGAGGGTACAGAGCAAAAGATCTAGAATAACTACCGCTAACATACATGTCAAACACTCACGATGTACCAAATATCAGTCTGCTTGCTTTAGCTGCTTCACACTTGCTTTCTTATGACTGTACCATGCACAGGGCACTATTGCTCTCATCCTTGGTGTTCAGGAAACACACTCTGACAAATTGAGTCACTCCCCTAGGGCACCACAATTAGTGGATGGAAGCAAACCCTGGGAGTCCTACCTTATCAGATTATTGTGGAGAAAGACCTGGAATCTCCCACCTTTCTTCCAGATTGACCACATGGATGTCACCATTCAGAGGCATGATGAAAATGTGCTAAGGGAACTAGAGTTAGGGAAAGGAAGACAGACCTAGACATTATGTAATACTCTTTCTGGGGAGATGTGAACTACTGTCTATTTATCCCAGATAGGGGAGTTACAGTGACCAACGTAAGGAACCTACCAAAGTCCGACTTAGTGAATGAGTTTTATTGGGATTATTTATAGTAACATAAATAATTCACAGATAACTTATTTATTTCTCTCAATGTGGGTGACATAAAAGGCTTTTTCCAATGTGGGTGACAGCTCATGAAAGCTGGAATCTGGTACTCAGTGCACAGCTTGACCTACCTCAACAGACTAGAGAGTGTCTCTTCCAGACAGCTCAGCTGACTTGAGAGCCTCTCCTCAGTCCTTACTGTTTACTGATTATATAAACATGGGAAAGAAGGGGCCTAATAAATACAGTCAATTTCAGGGACTTCCTGAAGCTACATGGGGTTGTGTCCTTCCTGAATTTAAATGAGCTTCCCTTAAGAATGGGGTGTTTCGCCTTCCTTTAGAACATCCTATATCTAAATGAGCTTCATTTCAAGATGGGATGTTTTTACCTTAGAGGTGACTGCTGTACAACACAGAGCTAGACAGAAGCACTAGGGGAAACTCTAGCAAGGAGGAGGATCTCTAAGTACCTATTCAATAATTGTTTTGTGAATTCCAAGGCATGTTGTGCCTTTTATGTCAAATATAAAACATTTATTATGTCTTTTTAATGTATTGCAACATTTTGAGTTTGGGGATTTTCTAAGAACTATTTTCCCCAGAATTATGTAGCTTTGAGGAAATAGATTGGAGAGTTTTGAAATACGGTAATGAGATGAACTCCCCCCCCTCAGTGTACAGGACTATGTAGTTTTTTTATTCTAGAGCATAGCCTGGTTACCCTGGAGTTGGTATATTGATTAGTTATACTGTGTTGACTTTAATCACACACAGAAAAAAATTACAATAGCTATTTAAGTTGTTTAATTCCTGAGAAGAATATTATTATAACTTCTAGCCAATGTGCTTCCTATATTGTTTGGAGAGGGTCCGAATTATACATTGTGGGGTATTTAAAGGAGTCAGTTGGAAACCTGAGGTGACCGGGGCCATATTTTGTTCATTCCACTGATGTTCTGTCATCCCTTACCAATGGATCCATCAAAAGCCAAAGGTCGAATAGGTCATAGCAAGTTATAATGAGCCTGAATGTCACCACCTTCTAACAGACCCATGAAAGCTTGACTCCTTTCCTTGGTAAACTGGGAAATTGGGCAACGTTTAGGAATCTGATGCTATTATTTACACATGCTCACGCCACCCCTAAAAATCACATGTGTTGGGAACTGAGTGTCCAGAATCACACAATAATGGTATTTGTATTTTCTTTGAGCGGTAACTAGGATTAGAAGTCACTGTGGGTAGGGTCACCATTGTGTCGTCTGTGAGTCTGTAAGAAGAGAAGGCAGTCCAAGGCTGCACACTTGCACTGCCTTTCCACCTGATGCCCTGTCTTGTTTTTATGCACCAACAAAGCCCCCAACAGATGTTGAATGGATACCAGTGATGTGTTTTTAGACCACCTAAGCCTGTAGAACCATAAACCAAGAAACCGTGTGTTCTTTCTGTATTGGTCATGTGCAGTGGTCTCTGATAGACACAGAGACTGGACTGATGCAAAGAACAGAAGAGAGAAGTTTAGGCAAGCATGAACCTGTTGGCATCTTGTGTCTCCCTTACACATTATCGTGAGTTTATGACCTTGTAAAGGAATAGAAAGGTGGGCAAAAGAGCCTCAGCACTTCCCAAGTCTAGTTCAGTTCACTGAGGGCTGGGATCACTTCATAGATCCACACAGTTTAGTACAGTTTAGATGAAGAGTCAGCCAAGGCCTCTCTACTTCCATGGAAGTCATAGTCTAATTGGTTAATATGTAGGTGCCATAGGCAAAACCAAGGGGAGGGATGGCTTTTCAAATGCTCATTCTAGGGATATGCTAAGTGCTGTCTAATCTTCTTGAGACTCCTCTCCTTCAAGCCACCACCTTCATGACCACCCTCAGTCCAGTCTCAATGTCACCATCATCATTACGACCAGCATTAATAGAATTAGCAATCCCCATGTTTCTACTATGTCTACTTCTATCCAGACCATTGCCTGTGATTTTTTCCTCTCTTTTTATAATACCTTTGGATTTATCTTTCTCTGGAGCCCAGATGTATATTTTTAAAATGTTTATTTCTATATGGTCTCACATGTGCATTGGAAGCAGTGAGGGGGAAAAAGACTTAGTTAATTCCAGCTCAGTCTGCCACATTTTGCTCTTATCCTTTTAATATGCCTTTAGTGATGGTCTGCCCTGTGGTAGCATCACTGTAGGAGTTGGGGACACACCCCCAAACTCTTACTTTCATCTAAGTGTAAATCCCTACAGAAAAAGAAAACACACCAGGCTTTCTACATCACAAAATCCAGTCTTTTACTTTGTTTGTATATATCATTAATTCTTTTAAAAAGCTCGTGAAGGATATGCTATTGTTTTCTTTATTTTATAAATGAAAAAATTAATATTGAGGCATACAGAGATTAGTTTATTCACCCAAAGTGTCATATACTATCAGCAGCAAAACTAGGCTGCAAACCTATGCCAAGGACAGGGCTTAGCCATCATGGTACAGGGGCAATTTTTGTTATTTTTCTTGTTGCTGAAACAAAATATCTGACAAACTCCTAAAGGAACTGGTTAATTTTAGCTCACAGTTTGAAAGAGTACAGTCCACACAGTTGGGGAGACTGGGAAGTGTCTGGCCGAATTGTGTCTACATTTAGAGTGCCAAGAAAAACACTGCTTAACTGGATTTCCTGCCCCATTTTTTATGTTACTGAGTCTAGAAATGCAGCCCACATTTAGAATTGCTTCTTTCCCCAGGTTTGTCTCCCAGCGGATTCTAAAGTCTAGTCATGTTGACAATGAAAAGCCCTTTACATTGGGTTCTCTGAATGTAAATCTCTGCTGAGAACACAGTGGGCTTATGATAATTATTTGCCAAGTAGTTAACAAATAGTGATGCTATACCACACCAGGTTGCTGCCATCTTCTAGTAGACTCTGAGTTTCTTGAGGCTAAGAGCACATCTTTTCAAGGCTGTGTATCTACAATGCCAAGCATAAGACCTGCATGGTGTTTGTACAGTGTTGAACATTATGATGAAATTTTTAGTGATTTTACTTTCATTTTTGTATTGCATTTTTATACTATCTGGAGACTTGGAAGATTCAACATTGACCAATGTTCTCAAAGCCAGAGCTGTGGGACGTGACCAATGTGAAGAAGTCACTTGACAGGATCTCTGTTGTCACAATCCCTGTAGTCCATCTGGAAGGTTGCCTTGGGTCCTGCTCAATTTCTGTCTTGCCTTACATCTTGCCTGACACAATATGTGGCATGTGAATTTGTCTTTTGAAGAGACAGAGATGGCTGAGAGCACACAGCAGTCGAAAAAGGGGTCAGAAGATTTCCCATGGAGAAAGAAGAAATTGTGTTCATTGCAGAGCTGAAAATTTGAGGGAAGAAGAGTGAATTGATTAGAACTCCAAATTATATGGAAGGGGGAAGGTGACATCAGATCCACCTGTGCCTGATTTAGGGGAAGGTCTTGGAAGCCAGATGGAACATCTGGAACTGTTAGAGAGGGAGACAGGGATTTCCATAGCGCAGTTCACAACAGGAAAGCGTTTGTGTTGTTGGAAGAAGGAAGATGATGTTCTGGGTGAGTGATTTCCCCCAGAGCATCACCAGTGATGCTAGGCTAAAACAGGTGAGCCTGAACTTAGTCTTGAGGGAGATGTCAGCTTTTGACACTGAATATAGGAATGAAAGAGGGGGGGGGAGGGAGAGAGAGAGAGGAGAGAGAGAGAGAGAGAGGAGAGAACCTCTTTTCGAAATCTACATGTTATTTGAGAATACAGATACCTCAATGAAGATGCTCATTGTATAGAAAGTGGGTAGCTTTCATGCTGACATTAGTTATTTTTGTGTTTAAGTATAAGACACAGAAGAACCAAATATCAGTGAGAAGTCTGTACTTTGGGCAGTAAAACCGGAAGTGAGGAGACCATTGTGGCTAAGAAACATTTTATGATCTTAAACTGTGTCCAAACCCCAGCTCATCCTCCTGGTGACCTATACTCTGTCTTTATTTCAGTTTTGTTATTGAAACTTATGCTTTTTCTCTTCTTGATTTTCTGCAACCACAATGAGCTGAGCACATAGGCCTTTGTGCCTCTGAGGTGTGCCTTTTTCCATTGCTTCCTTTGGTCCCTCCTTCTCCTAACCTGGTCTCAGCTCTGTTCTTTGGATTTTGCCCCATATGTATGTATGTATGTATGTATGTATGTATGTATGCATGCATGTATGTATGTAAGTAGCAAGCCAGAGGAAGCAGTCCTAGAGTGTACCAGTCTACCACTGTTCATTTTATTCATTAAAGACAGGGTTTCCCACTGAATCTGGGTCTAGGTGTTGGAACTCAGCAAGTCCCATAGAACCATCAATCCACTGGTCTCTGCCCAACCCCCTCATGATGCTGTGATTATGAGTATGTATAGACAAATCCAGCTGTTTTTATGGGGTACTGAGATCCAAACTCGTGTCCTCATGCTTGGGCAGCAAGTACTTTTACCTGCTGAGACATCTATCCAGCCCCTCATTTAAATATCGTCTAACTTTACAGGGAATTGAATTTTTGGCTCTAAATTCTCCTTTTAATTGAAATGACACAGAATGTCAACAGCAAGTATGCCACCTTTTCCAATGTAGCCCTATTTTATTTTATTAGAATAAGACTGCTTTTCCAGCTCACCAATGATCCCAGAATTTCCTGGGCTCACTCACATTTCCTATAAGCCCCTAGAACGTCAGGTCTGAGAGAGATTGTCTGGCATCCAGGAGAAGGCCCAGCCCAACTGTGGGGCGTACTAAAGGATCATGGGATGCACTAAAGGATCATGGGATGTACTAAAGGATCATGGGATGTACTAAAGGATCATGGGATGTACTAACGGATCATAGTCTTCGAGGTCTGCCCAGTTTCATAACACAGAGACTCACCTTTCCCGCCTCTATGCAGGGCTGAAAACAGAACAAACAGAATGTCAAGCATTCTTTGTTATATTGTCTGTGGTAAAACATTATTTGACTATTTTAAGCTATGATTCCCATATAATTAGTTGTGCATTCTTACACTGTTCATCTCCAGAACTTTCTCAAAAATTCAATGTATAATTTTTAAAATATTTATCCATTATTTTTATTTTTTTATTTTTATGGCTGTTTATCTATATGTGCGTCTGTGCCCTCTGCGGATGCCTGGGGCCTATGTGGAAGTTGGAAGAGGGTGTTACAGTCCTTGGAACTAGAGTTACAGATGGTTGTGAGCTACCACATGAGTGCTGTGACCCAAATCCAGGTCCTCTGCAAGAAAAGCAAGTACTTTCAACTGCTGAACCATCCCTCCAGACCTTTGATGTGTAATTTTTATATTTACATTAAAAACAAAAAACTTATCTTCTGTATTCCAGTTTGCTAAGTCCCTCATAGGTCTTTGATATGAGTTCCCAAAGGCCTAGGCTCTCATTTCACATGGGGAAACTGAGACCCAGATGGAGTAAAGCCAAAGGCAGAGCTGGGGGTGGGATATTGGTAATTTGGTGTCATTTCCATAAACCCATCCCCCAAGGCTTCTGTCCCATGTCTCCTTGAGTTGACATTCCATTTTAATAGTCCCTCCTCACTGAAGCCATCTCCTTCGTTCAGTCCCCCACCCCAAGACTGCTCATTCAGCAGCCACCATCCATGTGTCTCTAAAACATGAATTTCATTGCACATGGAGTTGTTCAGGGTTTGGAAATGTTTTTGCACATGATGCCTAACCTCTTACAATAAAGCTTTCCCAGGCACGAGAGATCTCAGTTAGTGAAGTTCTGGCAGAAGGGCGTGAGCTGAACTCAATACCCAGAACCCATATGAAAACGAGCTCTGTGTGGTGGTGCACACATGTAACCCCAGCCCTGGGGAGACAGAGTCAGTCTTGCCTAATGGATGAGTTCCAGGCCAAGGAGAGATCTGGTATTAGGAGTGAAACTCAAGAATGACTTCTGAACTTTACACACACATACACACACATGCCCATTATCTATTATATTATAGATTAATTATCACCCGATCGTTTCTTACCTGGAGAGAGACAGGCCCAGCAGGTCAAGTCCAAGTCTGTGGATTTGGAGGTAGGGTCAGAGTAGAAAGGACCTGAAGGAGGAAGATGCAACAGCCTCCTCAGAAATGTCACTGACCCCATACTTCCCACAGCAGTGCTCGGTTTGACCTTCAGCTGGTGTTCTCTGGTTCTTAATAACATCTAACTCACTGGTATCCTGGGCTTAACAAATGTCTCCTCACATTATGGTGGACCCTAATCTAAGAAAAGGAAGAAGTCGCAGACACACAGAAGACCATGCAATGAGAAAGTGATAGGTCTATAAGCCAAGGAAGCCAAAGAACCACCGTAATGTGAGGAGACATGTCTGAGCTAGGCCTGCTCCTGGTTCCCGACACTCTCAGATCTGACTTCTCAATGGCTGTGGGCACTGAAAGAGACCCAAAAACCCATGTACTTTTGGCAAGCTAAAAGTAAAAAGCCTTCTTTTTTTGTAGAATCACTGAAGCAGACACAGCAATACGTATGCCTGTTCAGAGAGGGAGAGAGGCCAACAGAGGTTTGAAGAGATTTTCCCTACTGCAGTCACCTGACTGTGGGTGTGGCGCTGTATCATTTTGTATGACAACACAGCTCGTCACAAGCATAAAGATGTGTGTCCTTAGGTTCCATACCGCCCTACACCGTCTGATGACTGGCCCCATAGGGTAGCGATCCAAACCTTCTATAGAGGAGGAAACCACTGAACTGGATATAATTCAGCTCCTGTGTATTTACCTAGTGTCAAGCATCATATGCCAGGCACTGACCTAGGTTCTGTGAGCTCAGTGTGAAACAGTCATAACCATTACCTCGAGGGGTCAGCCTCCTGAGAAGCCGGATGTGGAAGCAAGTAATGACATATGAGCAAGCTCCAGCCCATGCTGTGTGGTAGGAGGAATGGTAGGTTCCAGGTGTCTAAAGCAGGAAGTGTGGAACGGCTCTCTGACACTGGGATGCCTTCCTGAAGGAGGTGAGGCTGTAGGGGAGGGGTGGCTGAGGAGTGATTCTCAACTGCTGTTGAGAGTGGATTGCTCTTAGGTTACAGGGAAGAAGGAGAAGCCTACAAGGCACTCTGTTTAACTTCCTTTGCTGTAGCATTAACTTCCTCAGAAGGCACCTTGAAAAAAAACAGACGTTGGTTTCGGGGCCGTTATTTTTTGCCTCTGTGCACTCAAAACTGAGCTGGATGGAGGAAGTTAGTGTAAAACCTCAGTGCATTGTGCATTAATTAATGAATGTGTTAACCCATGGTGAACTGATATGAACGGCATTTATTTGATGTGAAGGCCTAGGTGCCAACATCCTCTAGTACTTGGGTGGGTGCTGGAAATTGGGTCCCACTTGTAAGGCTTGCAATGGTCCTTTCTATACTGTGAGGGCATATCCAAAAGCTATGCATGAGAAGGTTGGACTGATGGCATGGATGGATACTACTCCCCACCCCCACCCCGATTCTCCTGCTGGACTCATTCCATCTGGGCTGGGAAGCATTGCACATCTGATTGGCCATCTCAGAAAACCATGGTGTGAGCCACAGGGAAACATCATCTAAAAACTCTGTAGCCTTGCTTCTTTTCCCTGGTAATTCTAAGACCATCTTTCCTTCTGTTCCCTGGGGATGATAATGTCTACCTCATGAGTCCTCTGACTTTTATAGACTTTTACATCTTATACATTTTGATGGCTGAAATCTAAAATGGCCTCCATGGTACCATAGCCTGTCCCTAGATGGCGGTTCTGGTTTGGGATTTGGTGAAGCCTTTAGTAGCTTGGCCTAGCTTGCAGAGGTAGATGACGTGGAGGAGGGGTGTCTTTGAAGGTTACAGCCCAGCACTGTTTCTAGACAATTTTATTCTCCTTGCAGTATGAACAGGCAGCAGGCACAGGCTCCTGTCACCATGAACTGTGCCATGACCTCTCTGCAACCGTGAGCTGAAATCCTGTGAGCCAACATAGTTGTTCCTCCTTTAAGTTGATTCTGTGGGGGAGTTTGTCACAGCAACGAGAAATATAATGAACACCACACTAATCAAATCCTGAAAATGTGGGGGCCTAAAAAGATGGCTCCGTGGTTCAGAACACTTGCTGGTCTTACAGAAGAACTGAATTCTGTTCCCAGGAGCCACATGACAATAACTGTAGCTCCAGTTCCAGAGGATCAACACTCTCTTCTGGACTCCCTGGGCTCCAAACATGCCTGTGGCACACACATATGCATTCAGGCAAATCCTCCTAACTGTGGGAAAAAACCTGTTAAATTCCACCTGTGCAAAGACACATGGCTGGTAGCAACAATCAAAAATGCAGCCCAGAGACCAGAGAAATGGCTCAGAGATAAGAGCACATAGTTCCATTTATTAAAGAAGACCCAGCTTTGGTTCTAAACGTGCACGCTGGGTACCTCACACCCACCTGTTAACTCCAGGGGACCCAGTGCTTCCATGGGTACCACACTTACAAGTAACAGACACACATACAATGTAATATTCAGGCAAGATAGTCTGTGTCTGAATTCAATGTCGTTTCCATAGTCGTGGTATATTGATGTGTCACCTGTAGGTCTAGTATTAAAATACGGGTCCCCTGAGTGATGATGTGAGGCCTGGGCAAGTGGTGGAGAGCCCTGCATGTGCTGTTCTAAAGCAAAGGAAGATTGAAAGAGCTCAGAGGAGTTGGTTCTGCTGCTCCGTTGTGGTCATGGTCACATGCACTCTTGATTTGGTGACACATCACTGGCTGGACATACATGTAGCTATAATATGCCATTAGCCTGGCTGAACCACATGCTTTGCATACTAAATGGCGCAGAATGAGCCCGTGGTCTGTCCAGATCTCAATTTCCCTGTGTTGTGAGCAGCTGAAGGTCACGAGTCCATGGTCTCAACCAGAGACGCCCAAAGTCACCGTCATACCAGTGTCAGCCTCAGATTTGTCACATATTTTCCAGGGGTCACTGCTGCCCCTCTCATTCCCATGCGCCTAACTCCAGACCTGTCAGGAATATGCATTCGATGTTTCCTGCCCCCCTGTGAAATCGGTCCCACGTCTGGGGGGCCCTTAGAGGCCTTCCCATTTTTAGTTAAAAATTGTGGTTGGGTTGGTATATCTTTTTCTTCTTCACTGTTAATTCCCCTTTAAAAAAAATCAAAGGCTAGGAAAACTTTAAGCAGTTTGCAAGAGACAGCTAATCAATACACATTATTCTGCAAACATTCTAGGAAATTCAAGGAAATTATAAAGTGCCTTGTAAAGGCCTCTTCAGATATCTGTGTGCCTGCCCTTCACAGAGAGAGTTTCCTCTTGGCACATAAAAAAAGTCAAATTAGGCCTAGAAGAGACGATCCTTGTTGGAGTGTGAATGTCAAAGGAACAATCTTTAGCAAAATAGCTTTTTCTCTCAGCATACTCTGGGGAGAAGAATGACTGGTGAGGCCTGTGCAGAGCATAGGCAGAGAGTATGAGGGACCATGGGAACTGATGTTTGTATGAGGTATGTTGTCTTTCTTGGCACTGCAGTTAGAATCCTAAATGTCTTCCATAGCTTATCTTCAGATGTGGTGCTCTTGGGGAATCTACTGCAGCATTAGTCACCAGGTATCGGCTTTTGAAGGTGGTAGCTCAGCCTCACTTTCTGCTTCACAGTCACCAGTGATGTGGGAAGTTTCCAGCACATAGTCCCACTACCTTGAACCCCATGCCTCCTCCACCATGGTGGACTGAAGCCACAAGACAACTACATCTCTTCTCCCCTACGTTGTTTCTGTATGCTGACTGTAAACATAAGGAATACACTTAATATGGACTTGTACTCATCCCATCTTTGGTAAAGAATCTAGGTACTATCCAGGTCTGAAAACTTCTGAAAACTACAGGAGAGACAGTAGCCATCCACTCACTGGGAACTTAGCCCTTCTGCCAGCCTCAGGGCAAGGACTTGCTAGGAGTGTGGATCAGGGTGTTTCTTTAGCCTGCAATGGAGATTGGAGGATATTTACAAACCCTTTGTTGGAGGTGGGCCTTCATAATCAGAGATTTCATGAGAAATGGTGTAAAGCAAAGGCTTCCTGTTTATAGGAACAGAAACTTCAAGAGTTTCACATCATTAATCCGGCTGAGGGTCACCTTTTCTGTGGGTAAGTCCCATGATGCTAGCTCAGGCTGGGCCTACCAGCTGGAAGCAGAGTCATCACTGAGCATCCTCACAGGCCCAAGGGGAGGTCACATCTCACACAACCTCCTGGGTACCTGCTACTGGAGGGTACCAGAGAGCCTTTGGAATAGCCATGGTACTCCAGGCTAGGTGTCCTGGCAGTTCTCTGTCTGTTCGTATAGCAGGGGAAAAAGCTCAGGGGCCAAATTTGCCAGTGCCTGGGGACGAATGCAGAAGCAATGTATTCCATAGAAATGTATCTGGAGTTAGAATCAATTAGAGGTTGGTTCCAATTCCAATTTCTCCTTTTCCTAAATGTCTAACTTTAAATCATGTAGTTTCTGTGAGCCTCAGTTTCTCTGTCTGCAGAGTAGAAATGAGTTTTTGTTTGGTTTGGTTTTTTTCTTTTAATTATGTCTTTGTTTCCTCCTCTGTTTGTTTCCAGACTAGGTCTCTCTATGTAGTTCTGGCTGGCCTGGAATTCATAGAGATCCTCCTGCCTCAACCTCTTGAGTGTTAGGATTAAAGGCCCATGCCCCTGTGCCAGGCCCAAAAATGAGTTCTTTTATCTAAACACAAATGCTGTAAAGCTTGCACCAAACTGAGCACAAAGCCCAGCTTGGAGCAGAACCTTCATAAACAACATTCCAACAACATAGGAGGTAGTTGTAGACGTTTCTCTTTTGTGTGGTTGTTTAACAAGGTAAAAGTTTTCTTTTTCCTTCATGGGTATATGTCAATTACAAAACTAGATAAGGGCCTCCTTGATGAATAAGGCCTAGAAGAATTGGTTTGGCTCAGGATTTCTTTGTTGCTCTGAGGAGTCTTCATCAGACTCCAGAAACTCTGAGGCAAAAAGCAGCTTCTGCCCTGAACGTCCCAGAGTCCATGTTATGGTATAGTATGATGTGTTTAAAGGATCACATGGTATGGTGTGCTACGTATGTTATGGTATAGTATGATGTGTTTAAAGGATCACATGGTATGGCGTGCTTTGTATGTTATAGTATAGTATGATGTGTTGGATGGGATGGGATAGTAAAAGGCACATCTGAAGGAGAGTTGTCTTGGATTAGGATGCAAAGCCCACAGCCATCTGAGGTAGGAGTGGTCCACACGAGGGAAGAGAAGCACACATTTCCTGAAGCACAAAAGTAGTTGGTGGGACGTGTGGATAGAGATGTACACGCAAAGATACCCTCAGTGACCAGAAATAACCGTTAGTTTAAAGGCAAAGGATGTGAATATCTATTTTTGATCACATAGCAAAAGAACTGGAGTTGGGGGAGGGGGAGAACAAAGCTTCGGGATGCTGTCAGGCACCCTCATCATTGTGAGACCTTTAGGCTGTCAAATTACTTGTAAGACTAGCTCTAGGCCTTGCTTTCCCAAACCAGGGATTCAGTGAGCCTGACAGTTCTGACCCCACAGGCTGCATTTCCCGAATGCTCGTTCACAGGACCCCACAGGCTGCATTTCCCGAATGCTGGTTCATAGGAATTCTGGCCGAGAGTAGAGCAGATCCTGGTTGCATCTGACAGAGGGTCAGCACTGTGCTTGGGGATTTTTTAAATGTAAAGGGACAGGAGGAACTTGGATTCATATAACATCTTACAGTTTAGTGACTGTTTTCAGTCCATCGTCAGACATCTTCTAGGAAGTAGATGGCTCTCTTTGTTTTGAAAGAGAGAGCTGGGAAGTCGAATGGGGGCATCCAAGGTCACACACAACTACCTGGAGAGGAAATTCTCCAATCTAGCAAACTAATTTTATGTTGTTATGATTCTTATAGAGTAGTCATATATTGATTCTGCCAGAATAAAAGAATTAAATCAATTGGGTGTCAATTTGATGGGTGTCAAGGTCCTCTTTGTCCTGTGCTGAGTATAGAGAGCCTGGGTGTCCAACCTCATCCCTTACTGATTGCTCCCAAATCCTAGGCCCCTGTGACAGCTTCCCTCCCTTAACAACCAAGAGGTTCCAAGTCTCACAACCTGCCCCCAACTCCTGTCTCTCTAAATAAATTTCTTTTTATCAATGGCTCATTTGCATTGAAAGAGACTTGCATGCCAAGCAATATTTTGGGAACATTTTACAACTCCTGTTACTAAAGTTTTGAGTGAAGCTGCTTCCAGAAGGCCCAAGCGCTTTCCCTCTTGTACCATTTCAAAACACAATGAGAACAGTTTCTCAATGGGAGTTTTGAGAATTCCTGCCAAGCAACGCTTAGTGCTAACTCGGCACGATGCTTCACATCTGTAGGAAAAATGAAAACATAGCAGTGTTAAGACTAGGTGGAAAAGCTTCCCACCTCCAATGTCCCTTCCACACGGTCACCAAGTCACCCTATTCTTGGTCTCTTCCCAATTATACTAGCAGATGAGGGACTGGTCAGAGCATAGGACTTGATATAAGATCAAGAATTAATCTTGACCTTGGTGCTTCCTGGTGTCTGGCCTCAGGCAGCTTCAGGCCCCTTGTCTGTGACGGACGTGCAAATGCCTACACAGCTTCTATGAAGCTTGTAGGGAATAAATAAAACAAACTTTGTGCAAGGCAGGGGTCATATTGAATTTTCCTTTGTGCCTTTGGTTTTGAATAGAGGCACATAGCAGGGACTGAACACAAGAGTGAATAATTCATGACTCCACATAATGTAGGTAATGTTACAGCTCTAACACCTATTATTTATATAGTTCTGCCCATGTTTGCCAAATCCCTCTGGTACTTAAACAAATTGGCTATTTCAAGAACACGAAGACATGGGGAACCCAGGAAAAATATTTACTAAAAACCTAAAGTTCACTGTGCTAGATGCAAATAATGTTTCTCCAGTTACTCTGAGTGGTGAATAACCCCAGCTTTTATTCTGCGTGGAGCACCTGTTTTTAATCCACATCATAAATATTTTCATGACTATTGCTCCGTAGTCAATGAGTTTCTTTGTTGGCATAGAATTTAAGATATTTCCCTAATAAGGACACCCAGTGTTTAAGCAATGAGTTTCTATAGCTATGCAGTTCTGAGAGTTGCCGAGGAGATGAGAAGCTAATCTGTCTGCAATTTCTGCTCTTGAGACCAAAGATACTATAAATTTGCTCAGGGAGAAATAATCACGGTTAGCATCTTAATTTCTTCCTTCTCGTTTCTGAGCAGATGTAGCTCTGTTCCAGCCTGGAATTTATCATTTCTCTGATACGTCAACACTGACATATTCCGTCTTCATCACTTGTTATAGAAAATGGAAACAAAACAAGAATTCGAGAGCATGTTGAATGGATTGCACACCCCAGAGATCTGGGGAGAAGAGACCTTCCCACCCAACTTTACATTTTGGAAGTCTTCCCTTCTCCATGTTTGGATTGCCCCTTGCAGAGTCCACCAGAAGTTCAAACCTACAAATACAAAGAGAACTCATTATCAAAAAACAAAAGGCAAACCTTCCGAGAAAGGAGCCCAGTTGGGAGACAGGACAGGCGCCACCTTGAAAACCCAGCAGCTAAGTTGAAACTCTGGAGAGTAAACTCCCTTTATTTCTGTCCTTGGCTTTGCCAGTGAGCCCCTTTGAGTGGATGTGTGGATATGTCTAGCTGTTTGCTCCTATCTATTAAGCCCTCCATTCAGAGGATAACTTTGGACAGGAGTCAACACCTGCAAATGTCATCAACCCCATAATACTCTGTGGCGCTGTTATCAAAGTACCACTTGCTTGGTCTGCTCGAGATTCCAGTCACCCAACAGTGGGCACCAGCAAACTTCTTTCCTTTTTCTGGCCTCAGGAAAATATTCTTAGGATTTGAGGATCCTATTATATGTTGAATGAACTGTGTTCTTCTTGAATTCCTTACAAAGTCACTCTGGTCCTCAGAGATTAGAAGTTTAAGCCTGGGAAACCATACCTCCGTAAGCTTTCTTCACTTTGGTTCCCCAGCCATTTCTGTTCCTGCCAGATTTAATCCTCTGCAGACATATCAAGGCAACCATCAGTCAAGGTCGTTCTTACTTCCTCCCACATGTTACAGAAACTAAGTCGGCCTGATTTTCTCATATATTCCTTGGCACACTGACCACAGACTAGACTGTTCTCCAAGCTGGATGTAAACAATGTTTATGGCTTGTCTCAAAGTTGTTTATTTTAAAGAAGAACCCATCTCACCCTGCAATTACAGGATAGACAATGCTATCTTGGATATAACCAGATAGTTGGAATCTGTTATTATTACCCCAAATTCCTTCATAAATTTGGAGAGTAGGAAAAAGAATGATGGGCTTCAAGTTTTCACTGCAGTAGCTGCTAGCTGTGTGGCCCTGGATATGGGTCATCCCAGCTTGCCCCATCACTGGGCAACTGGGATAAACAACACGAGAGTCTTGAAGTCAAGTGGTACTGATGTAAAAGTTACAACTGTTGTCAGCTGCATCCCGTTGCAGGTGGGCTGGCGAACATTCAAACAGAACTGGACTTTTATGGCAAGTTTTGAAATGCATCAAGGAGTTTCTTAGATTTTGCTGGGCCTGGATTTCCTTACCATCAAACAAAGGGAATGCTACTTCCGCAGCCTATAGAGTCCATGAGATGATGTGTATTGGGTAGGGTGTGTACAAGGTCCAGCATGGTGGATTTTCTTTGTGCATTTCTGACGGCATCATTCACAGACCCCTTCCTGGAAGCTTCTGCTAACAGGCACAGTGATTTCGAGGCAAAGAAATTAAAGAAACAGAAACAGGGGCAACAGCCAAATTCCTTGTTCCAACATGGGTTCTTGCTCCTATTCCCATCCTGTCCAGACTAGAACACTCTCTGAAACTCACCACAAGGGGAAGTTCAAGGGGGCACAGGCAGGGCAGAGATGGGTATAGGGAAACTTGGAGAAGTCCAGGGAGAAGATTGGTATATTGAAGGGGTGGGAAATATGAAGTTCCATGACAAACACTTCAGAAAATTCTGGTTTTTTACATCTTTCAGTAGCAAACAAAATTAAGAAGTACATTTTCTATACTATAAGCATTATATAAGTTTATATAAATATTTAAATGAAGATGACTTTGGGAAATAATCCCCATTCTTCTTTCATGTTTAAACCCTTCATTCTACCCTGTTCTATGTTTTCAGACACTGCCTCGTTATAATTATACTAAATACAATGCTTATAACTCTAAAATTGACCTCATGACCTGTCAGTGAAAAATACTGCTGTAGATATTATTCAGCATCCCAAGAAGAAAAATCTGAGCTTCAGGTTGGAGATCTGAGCAGATGTCACCCAGGACAAGAAAAAAATTATTAATAAGAAATCTCAAACAAATATATTCTTAGCCTTTCAATATAGTGAAATCAACTCATGGATTTTTCAAAATGAGACCTAATGTATAGGCCGGGTCAAGTAGAGAGACTTTTAAAAGCCCACAATTCAAATCAAAACAGAAGAGAAACCCTCAGATGACAGATCCAAATTTGGAAAGTTGGGACGTGGAAACAGCAGAAGAGGGTAATAGCAGCCTGCCCTTGTGGGTGAAATGCTGGGTGTCACACTTGTGTCTGTCCATCACAATCACACAAGGTCAGCTGCTGTTTAATACACACATCCATCCATGTGTGTGATAAGTGTAACACAAACACACATGTGCTATATATCCATATACATGTTCATGCCACCCTAATCCTCTTCCTGCTCTCTCCTATGCGCAGTCTTCAGCCAATAACTTCTGTCCCCTCTTTCCCGTAAAACTCAGAATTTCAAGCACAAAGTCCAGCTCAGCACTCATCTTTGCAGAAGCACACTCTCACTTGGTGACTTTCTTCACAAGTCTGGTCCCTTGTTCATCAGGGAGCACAGCCTTGGGACCCCTCCCAGGTCTGGGTACTGAGGAGCAAGACTCAAGTCCATTTTTAAATGAGACCTTCTGCTATCTCATGTTCCCTGCAAACTCTCCTCAGAAATGTAACACGCAAAAACGAATGAGTTTCGGTTTAGGGCTTCAAGAAATGCAGCGTGCAGCTGCAGATTTAAGCAGGTCTGATAGTGAGGTCAGGACCAAGTGGCCTTGCCGTCTACACCGCTTAGTACTGTCCGCATCACTGTGTCCTCTAATGAGTGCAATTCGTTCTGGAGAAGTGTGGGGCGCTGCCTGCACATTCTCCATTACAAGATGGCGCTGACATCCGGCTGGAGTTAGCAGTAAACAAGTCATGTGCGCACGCGCTGGGTAACTTTCCACTCTTTGAGCTCTGCCTCTCTCGTGGCGTCATAGGGCCTGATGAGTTTCAACCAATCAGGGGGCTCCGCATCCAAGGCGAGGACTGATTCCTATATAAGGGGATGGGCTAGATAGTTCGGGGTCTTCGACTTCACGTGTTGCAAACTTATGCTCTGCCTCTTGAAAGCATTAAAGCTATACCGCAGAAGAATCCTATTTTGTGTACCGCGTCGTTCTTGCTGGCGAGACGGTTGTGCGGGACAGAGAAGGGGAGCTGGGGTACAGGGTTTTGCATTGTGGGCATGGACTAGGTAAAACAGGGGGATGACTTTAGCCAAAATGCACAGAGAATGGGGAGATAGAACATGTTGAGACCTCCTCCAGTAGATAGGCATGGCCCTGGTCAAGGGATGGGGGGCCACCCACCCATCTCAAAGTTTTTAATCTTGAAATGTTCCTGTCAAAAGAAGGCACAGCCCCACCTGTCCATCATGTCTGCAGACACCAAACCCAATACCGTTGCCCTGGTTAAGAGGCGCTTGCTGACAGGAACCTGGGATATTCCTGAGGAGGTCCGGCCAGCAACTGATCGATGCAGATGTGGATGCTTGGAGTCAACCATCAGACTGTGCTCAGGGAACCTGGTGGGAGAGCTGGTGGAAGGACTGGAGGAGCAGAGGGGTTCTTCCAACCTCATTGGAAGAACAGCATAGGCTGTCCAGATCATCCAGTTCTCCCAGAGTCTAGACCGTCAACCTAGGAGTGTACCTGGAGGGATTCATGGCTCCAGATACATACAGAGCAGAGGACATCCATGCCTGGCAGCAACAGAAGTGGGGGCTTGTTCTGGGGAGGTTTGACCCCCCAGTGTAGTTGGATGCTGGATCAGTGGGGTAAAAGAGTGTGGATGGGTGGGGAAGAACTTTCATACAGGCAAAAAGGAGGAGGGGTGAAGACGTGGGATAGGGAGTTAGTAGTGGGGTAACCAGGAAGTGGGATACCATGGGATGGTGGGTTAGTGGCAGCCAGTTTCCCATTATGACACTCACGATCTGCATCTGTTAGAGCTCATATTCTTGTGTATTCATTCCCTTTAGAATGTGGGCTGGACTTAGTGGCAAGTTTCTGGTAGGTGGGATGCTGAAGAAGTGAGGTATATATCCAACCAATATAAAACAAACAATGGTGGCCCCTATCTTGAGTGTGTTCTCCACTTCTCTCTGGCTCCAATGTCCATATCAGGACAATATTTGGGAAGACTAAAAAGAGACCCCGTGGGGTAAATGTGAATTATTTTATATCCCCACAGCCAGTGAGGGATTGAGCTGGCCTTCGGTGCACATGCAAAAGCCTGGATGAGGCTCCAATCATGGGTAAGATCTGCGACCCCTGTAGCCCTGGTGGCAACCAATCACCACATGAGAGATGCTCATCAGATTCTCTTAGCTAAGCTTCCCCATCTTCCTGACTCTGAAATCACATTTGCTCTTATAAGTTGCTGAAATTAGGGTAGTTTGTTCTTCAGAAATAAATAGCCAGTATGGTTCCCTATTTTCAACATCTTGGGAAGCAACTGTTAAGCCATTTGAAGCTCAAACACGTTAGCACGTACAATTTTCAATGGAGCAAGATTTAGCTTTCTTGTTACTGAGAAGACTGAGCGGTCTGCATCGATGGAGAAAGTACAGTAGATCTAGAAGATCTGAGTGTGCATCCCACGTACATCTTACTAGCAACGCAATCTCAAAAACTGTGGTTCCTCTCAGCTTATCTTACCTCATAGACAAAATGCTGACAACCACAATACCTGCTCTGTCTTAGTATGTTCTGTGAGCAGTACAACATATCTTCAAACTGAAAGGCCCACCAAGTGCTCTTGCATGCTAGTTTTGATGGTTAGTACCCATCAGCTTTCAACAGTTGATTTCATTAAGGTTACATAGATACTTGTTTACACAGATACACAGCAAGAAATTAGAGACCAAAGTCTTTGTATGTCCAGGGCTTTGTGGCAACTGGGCAAGCCTTCTTTACTGTCTAAACCTGTTTCTCCATAACCCAAATGAATAGGTTCCCTCAGGAAACACAAGATTACTTTTCACTCACTGTAGAGTTTGATCATAATCTAAAGAAAGGATTCTCATCAGGTTGGCTACATTCCCAGGAGAGCTGGTGGAAGTGAGCACCTGAAACCTTGTGGACTTTAGAGCCCGTCGCCAACTTGTTGGTGCTCTGAGTAGGTGGCAGCCTTGGTGGCATGCAAAGGCTATTGGTGTCACTGCTTTATGCTGCTTACCCTGCCAGTACCCCCACAAAGTCCCTACAATAACATCTAGTCATTAGGCACTTCAAACCCTATACACTTTGGGTTTTCACTGTGCCAGGAGAATTCATAATGAATCTAGTTCCTATTCCTGCAGAAAAGAAGGTAAAGTACACAGGAAGAAAAGATGTGAAAATATTGCCTTGGAGTTCTGTAGTTGGTGACAACTGTCACATGTCAGCAGGGCTGAGGATGTCACAGGTCAGGTTAAAGTACACTTGGAATTGTGTGGGATTTATCATAGCAGCTAATCAGTGTCTGTAGTTTATCCATCTCAGAAATGCTTTTGTTTTTTTCTCCACTTTAGCTAAGATACTAGACCTTGTGGAAGTCACAACAATGGGGAACAGAACAAACTCCTCTGTCACCATTTTTAGTTATCTTCCTCTGGGTCTTCTGAGCTCCTGTTGCAGTAGTCTTTCTGTTGTTCAGAAAAAAAAAAAAAAACTAACAGAAGTTATAAATTAAATGGATTTAACAGGCATCTTTAGAATATTTCATCCTAAAACAAAAGAATATACCTTCTTCTCAGCACCTCACAGCACCTTCTCCAAAACTGACCATATAGTTGGTTACAAAACAGGCCTCAACAGAGATAATAAGATCAAAATAATCCTATGAATCCAATCAGATCACCTTAAACTAAGGCTGGTCTCCAATAACAACAAAAACAACAAAAAAATCTACATGCACATAGAAGCTCAACAATGCTCTACTCAATGATAGCTTGTTCAAGGAAGAAATAAAGAAAGAAATGAGAGACTTTTTAGAATTTAATGAAAATGAAGGGACAACATACCCAAATGTATTGGATACAATGAAAGCAGGGCTAAGAGGAAAACGCATAGCTCTGAGGGCCTCCAAAAAGAAACTAGAGAGAGCATACACCAACAGCTTGACAGCACAACTGAAAGCTCTAGAACAAAAAGAAGCAGACACGCCCAAGAGAAGTAGACATCAGGAAATAATCGAACTCAGAGCTGAAATCAACCAAATAGAAACAAGAAGAACTATACAAAGAATCAACAAAACCAAGAGCTGGTTCTTTGATAAAATCAACAAGATTGATAAACTGCTAGCCAGACTAACTAGAGGGCACAGAGAGAGTATCCAAATTAACAAAATCAGAAATGAAACAGGAGACATAAGAACAGAAACTGAGGAAATTCAAGAAATTATCAGATCCTACTACAAAAGCCTATACTAAACAGAAGTAGAAAATCTAAAGGAAATGGACAAATTCCTAGACAGGTACCAGGTATCAAAATTAAATCAGGAGCAGATAAACCATCTAAATAGTCCCATAACACCTAAACAAATAGAAGCAGTCATCAAAAGCCTTCCAACCCCCCCCCAAAAAAATCTTCAGGATATAATGGGTTTAGTGCAGAATTCTATCAGACCTTCACAGAAGACATAACACCAATACTCTTCAAACTATTCCACAGAATAGAAACAGAGGAAACACTACCCAACTCATTCTTTGAAGTCACAATTACTCTCATTCCTAAACCTCACAAAGACCCCACAAAGAAAGAGAACTTTAGACTGATTTTCCTCATGAACACTGATGCAAAAATACTCAATAAAATTCTTGCAAACTGAATCCAAGAACACATCAAAATAATCATTCACCATGATCAAGTAAGGTTCATCCCAGGGATGCAAGGATGATTCAACTGATGGAAATCCATCAATGTTATCCACTATATAAACAAACTCAAAGAAAAAAAAACCCACATGATCATATCTTTAGAATCAGAGAAAGTACTTGACAAAATTCAACCTCCTTCATGTTAAAAGTCTCAGAAAAATCAGAAATGTAAGGCTCATACTCAAACATAGTAAAAACAATATACAGCAAACCAGTAGCCAACATCAAACTAAATGGTGAGAAACTTGAAGCAATCCCACTAAAATCAGGGACTAGACAAGGCTGCCCACTCTCTCACTACCTATTCAGAATAGTACTGAAAGTATTAGCCAGAGCAATCAGACAACAAAGAGAGGTCAAAGGGATACAAATTGAAAAGGAAGAAGTCAAAATATCACTGTTTGCAGATGATGTGGTAGTATACTTAAGTGACCCAAAAATGCCACCAGAGAATTTTTACAGCTGATAAACAACTTCAGCAAAGTGGCTGGATATAAAATTAACTCAAACAAATCAGTACCTTTCCTCTATGCAAAAGATAAACAGGTTGAGAGAGAAATTAGAGAATCGACACCCTACACAATAGTCACAAATAATATAAAATACCTTGGGTGTGATCCTAACTAAGCAAGTGAAGAATCTGTATGACAAGAACTTCAAGTTTCTGAAGAAAGAAATTGAAGAAGACTTCCGAAGGTGGAAAAATCTTCCATGCTCATGGTTTGGAAGCATCAACATTGTAAAAATGGCCATCTTGCCTAAGGCAATCTATGGAATCAATGCAATCCCCAAAAAATTCCAACTCAATTCTTCATAGAGTTAGAAAGAGCAATTTTCAAATTTATCTGGAATAATGAAAATCCCAGGATAGCAGAAATTATTCTCAAAAATAAAAACACGTCTGGGGAAATCACCATTGCTGACCTCAAGCTGTATTGCATACAGATCAATAGTGACAAAAAGTGCAAGGTATTGGTGCAGAGACAGGCAGGTAGATCAATAGGATAGAATCGAAAACCCAGAAATGAACCCACACAGCTATGGTCACTTGATCTTTGACAGAGGAGCTAAAAACATTCAGTGGAAAAAGGACAGTCTCTTAAACAAATGGTGCTGGTTCAACTGGCAGTCAGCATGCAGAAGAATGCAAATTGATCATTTCTTATTTCCTTGTACAAAGCTCAAGTCAAAGTGGATCAAAGACCTCCACATAAAACTACACACACTGAAACTACTAGAAGAGAAAGTGGGGAAGAGCTTAAAACACATAGGTACAGGGGAAGTTTCCTGAACAGAACACCAATGGCTTGTGCTCTAAGATCAAGAATTGACAAATGGGACGTCATAAAATTGCAAAGCTTCTGTAAGGCAAAGGACGGTGTCAAACGAACAAACCAACAACCAACAGACTGGAAAAAGATCTTTAACAATCATACATCTGATAGAGGGCTAGTATCCAATATATACAAAGAACTCAAGAAGTTAAACTCTAGAGAATCAAATAATCCTATTAAAAATAGGGTACAGGGCTAAACAAATATATTTCAAGTGAGGAATATCAAATGGCCGAGAAGCACCAAAAGAAATGTTCAACATCCCTAGTCATCAGGAAAATGCAAAGCAAAATAACCCTGATATTCCATCTTATACCAGTCACAATGGCTAAGATAAAAAACTCAGATGACAGCAGATGATGCTGAGGATGTGCAGAAAGAAGAACACTCCTCCACTGTTAGTGGAATTGTAAACTGTTACAACCACTCTGGAAATTAGTCTGGTGGTTCCTCAGAAAATTGGACATAGTACTACCTGAGGACACAGCTATTCCACTCCTGAGCATATACCCAAAATAAGCTCCAACATATAACAAGGACAGTTCCTCTACTATGTTCATAGCAGCCTTATTTATAATAGCCAGAAACTGGAAAGAACCCAGATCTCCTTCAATAAAGGATGAATACAGAAATTGTGGTACATACACAATGGAGTACTACTCAGCTATTACAAAGGATAACTTCATGAAATTCCTAGGCAAATGGATGGAAGTAGAAAATATCATCTTGAGTGAGGCAACCTAGTCATAAAAGAACACTCATTGTACTCACTTATAAGGGATACTAACCCAAAAAGCTTGAATATTCAAGAAACAACTCACACAACTTATGACGTTCAAAGAGAAGGAAGGCCAGAAGGTGGGTGTCTCAGTCCTTCTTAGAAGGGAGAACAAAACACTCATGGGAGGAAATAAAGGGACAAACAGAGGATCAGGACTTGGAGAAAAAATTATCCAGGGACTGCCTCACCCCTCACCAGGGGATCTATTCCATATGCAGCCACTAAACCCAAACACTATTGCTGATGCCAAGTAGTGCTTACTGGCAGGAACATCATGTGGATGCCTCCTCAGATGCTCTGCCAGAGCCATATTGATTCAGAGGAGGATGCTTGCAGCTAACTATCAGACTGGACTCAGGGACCCAATGAAGGAGCTAGAGAAAGGACTGAAGGAGCTGACAGGTTCTCCAACCGAATGGGAAAAACAAAATGATCAAATAACCAAACCCACCACAGCTCCCAGGGACTAAAACACCAACCAATGAGTTCACACAGAGAGACCCATAGCCCCAGGTGCAGATGCAGCAGAGGATAAGATTCTCTGGCATCAATGGAAGGAGAGGCCTTTGGTTCAGTGAAGGTTTGTTTTCCCAGTGCAGGGGAACACCAAGGTGCTGAGGTGGGAGTGGGTGGTTGGGAGAGGGAGCACCTTCATGCAGGCAATGGTGTGGGATGGGATTGAGGAAAGGGGATAATATCTGAAATGTAAATGCAGAGAATACCCAATTAAAAATGTTTTACCAAAAAAGAAATAAAAACAGTAATATTATTGTTGCTGTCTTGTCTTCCAAGGGTACTGAATCCTCAAAAGCAGGCCCATACAGAAAAAAAGGAATTAGATCATATCATAAGAGAGATTTGTGATTAGAGATATCTGGGCAATGGGTTACCTATAGAGTGTTTGGGTCCTGTTTGAGCACCACTAATCACTCCCGTGTCTGGAGTGGCATTCACTGGGCTTGATCCTGAGTCTGTGGCTTGGGTTTGAAGGATCACAAACTCTTCAATGGGGGCCTGAGTTCATCCCTGCTTCCATTAGGCAGAATATGGACTATGTCAGTTTCTGGACAAAGATGGGTCAAGACGGCTGGGGAAGGAAACCCAAAGCAAAGGACTGGGAACTAAGAGGTCTGGGAATGGGCTCTGACAAGAAAGAACTGGCCACATATAAAAGCTCTGCTTAAGAAGGAAGTAATTAACATATTCCTGGGAGATCTGATGAGGTCCCCAACTTCCCCTTTCGCAGGCCTTATGGCTATGGGCAAGTCACAGCATCTTCTTTCTCTGGTTTTCACACCTAACCATCAGGGCAATGCCAGAGCCCATCCTATATGCCAATCTTTTTTTTACCATCCAGTGAGGGTTTGTCCTGGGTGGGGCTACAGAGAAGCATTTGACAAATCTCAGCCAAAGGCTAAATTGAGCCTCCCCCCAGCTGTTTGTAAAAAAAAAAAAAAAAGTGAAGAAAGAATGGCTCTCACACTTTTAAAATGGTTTTAAAACATTCCTAAAAACATATCACATAAAATTAATTTATAAGTTATCACATGTAATCATGTAATGTATATAAATGCAAACATGACATTATTATATAATTACATATTGTTAGCATTATGCTACAATATACCATATATGCTATGATTCCTGTACAGCATCTTTGGAATACTGTGTCATGTTACTTACATTTATCTACATTTAAATGATCATCTGTAAAATACAGATTTATAAGTATAAAATCAAAATCCATAAAGTGACTTTATTGGATGAAGTCATGCTTCATTGCTGTGATTTGTCACTGTCAGTGCTGTGTCATGCTACAATGGCGGGGGTGGGGGGAGTTGAGTGCTCATAAGACCATGTGACCTGTGAGCCTTAACTAAGGACTCTGCTGTCTTTTAAGAGAGAAAGCTGACCCGACTCTTCCCAGACAGCACTGTGGCAAGTAGGGAGTGATATGAGAAAAGAGACTCCTAAGAGGAGGATGGAAGTCAGTGCTACCCAGCTGGGAACCAACCAAACAATAAATAAATGAACTTCTAACTGGCGACATTCCCCTAATCCATGATTACAAAATGCTACCCAGCCAGGTTCCTATGCTTTGATAAAGGGTAAATAAATATAGGATCTAATGGTGTTAGAGATATTAGCAAATAGGTTGTAAAACTGGAGCATGGGAGATGGATTATATATGCAAGAACCCAAATGCAGCTAGACTTGCAGACCTGAAATTCTATCATTGTCAAACTGAATATAGAGGAGGCTGGTGTGCAGTTCTGGTGGTAGAGGGCTTTCTCAGTGTGCAGGAAGCCCTGGATAGGATCTTCAGCACCAGGCCAACCATGTGGGAAGATGTATGCATGCATGCATTCTAGCACTGGAGAGGTGGAGGAAAGAGGATATAAAGTTCAAGGTCATCTTCACCTGCATATTAAGTTCAAGGCCCATCTGGAATATAAGAGACCCACTAAAAATACACCAAACAGATAACAGCAGCAACAAAGTGTACATACATATACACACAAGAGGAGATGTGATCAGTGGTAAACATAAAGAGAATTTTAAAGCACAATAGCATTTCTATATTCTAACTTTAAAAATGTTAAATAATTATGATCAAGTGTGCTGACTAGTCTTATGTCAATGTCAATTTGACATAAGCTAGAGTTATTTAAAGAAGAAAACCTCAATTTAGAAAATACCTCCATAAGATCCAACTGTAAGGCATTTTTTTAAACTTAGTGACTGATGTGGAAAGTGGTCCTGGATCCTGTAAGAAACGAGACTGAGCAAGCCACAGTGAGCAAGCCAGTAAGCAGCACCCCTTCATGGCCTCTGCAATACTTCCTACCTCCAGGTTCCTGGCCTGTTTGAGTTCCTGTCCTGGACTTCCTTCAGCGATGAACAGTGCTGTGGAAGTATAAATCAAATAAACCTCCTCCTCCTCATTTTGCTTTCAGGTTATGATGTTTTGTTGCAGCAATAGAAAGTCTAACTAAGACATCAATATTGAAGGTATCTCAATGGAACTGGAAGAGTTGTGCATTGCCTATGGCCACATAAACTACTTAAAATACCTCCAGAACCTTAACTAAGTCTCATGTATTAAGAACTCTTAAAATGTTCTTATTCTTTAATTTATTTTCTTTGCTTTATGTCATTTTATATGTAATATGTTTGTGTGTCTGCACATATCACACATGAAGAAGTCCAAGACAACTGGTGGAGTTCGTTCTTTCTTCTACCATGCAGGTCCCTTAGGTTGTAGGCAGGTGCCTTTGCCCAACTGAGCCATCTGGCCAGCCCCATTGATTCTATTCCTAAAGATTCTCTCCTTAGAAAATAATTCTGGGCTCAGAAAAATAATACCCATCAACTTATATACTGGAATGCAGTTTTCACATAAGTTTGGAAATAAGTCCTTCTTCACCCCAAGATGGAAAACTAGCTAAGCAACTTGTGGTTGGAAGCCCCAGGAGGACATTCTGCATATTATAAAGTTTTAATAACAATGTGGAAGCAAATAAACAAAACAAAAATGTGGGAAAAATATGAAAATTATAATTTTCTGTTGCATCTTAACTGCAACAAGAAGAAATGAATATAGTTTCACTTTTGTGTGTATCAGTTGTGTGCTCACAAATCTGTGAACATGTACTTATGTGAGAGCATGTATGGTGGGTCAGAGGACAACCTTGGATATTGTTCCTTAGGTGTTACATTTTTCTGAGGCAATGCCTCAGACTGCCCTGTAACTCCTCAATTAGGCTACAAATGCACCCCAGAGTTCCTCCTGTCTTCACCTCTCCAGCTCTGAGATTACACTGGGGTGCCACTACTGCCAGTCTTGGCTCTGGAGGAGAATCTCAACAGCTCCAAGTTGGTTTCTTTAGGTAATTTTCTAAAGGTTCTCTTGTCGAGTCTCTGACTGAACATGAAAGCCAGGAGAGTTGGCCTCCTGGAAGGCGTGTTGGCGTTAGCTCAATTGCTGCCTTGGCTTATATCTTCCAGAAGTCTTCTGCTTCTCTCTCGGGTCTTGGGGCAAGAAAGACTCCTATGCTGGTAGATAGGTTAAGCTCACAAGTGGGTTGCAGGGGCTTCCTGGTCAGGATTAGATAGGTGGGATAAGAAAGGATCAGGGGGTGGGCAAGGTCTCTGTCAGCAAATCACCCATGGAGACTTCCCAGTTCACCTGACAGCTGATTTGCTTTAGAAAGAGTCTGGTCTCTCAGTCAAACCCCAGTGACTCACGCTTGATCCTGACCTCAGATATGAAGAAATAAAGCAAGCAATGTGTTCCAACACACAAGAAGGAGAGGGAGGGACTCTGGCTGAAGCTGCATCCACCCTGAAGACAATCAGAAGAGAGACGCTGCCCTCAAAAAGCCCCATGAAGGAGGACAGTTACTGCACATGGGATACTGGGGGTAAAGGAATGTTAAACACCGGGCAAGCGATCAGAGGTGAGTCCCAGCACAGCTTGAATGTCTCTTCTGTTGTCTGGGACTCAACAGTTGGCCCAACTGATGAGGTTTGTTCACTGATTGAATGCTATTGCTTACTCCACAGTCACATCCTAGCTTCTTGTTATTTATGGGTTTTAATTATGGCCTTGAGAACACAGCACATCAAAAGCCCCTTGAGCCTAGATTACATCTTTCCTGGGTAAACTTTCTTTGGTGCTTTTTGCTCCTTTGGATTCTTACATTGGACCATGTTCTTGCTCCATGAAGATCCCGCCTGAACTTGGGGTGTTCCTTCAATGCCTATACACCCTAACTTAGGTGATTTCTCTTTCCTCTTCCTGATTCTTCCTTCTTCCCAGTTCTGTAACTGGTACCTCTAAAGCCCCATGACATGGTGAAAGCGAGTGATCTCCCTCTGGGAGTTTCAGACAGAGAGACTCTTTGCAGACGTAAGACAGAGGCAAACACTGGCCAGAACTGCAAGCTGGGAAGAGGATATCCAGACTTGTATGAACTCATACATATGAGGGCTTATTTGTGGGAAGATTGAATGGCACCATTTGGAGCTAGTCCAAGGATTTTATTTGTACTAGTTCAATTTTCTGGAGATATGGAGCATGGTATAAGAAATGGGATTTATCTTGAATGACTCCCTAGGAGAGAAGTAGGTCATTTGGAGGAAATCTACAAATGATACTCTGGCCCCAACAAACCCTGAACTTGTTTATAGAACTACTGGGAGGTAGTAATAAGCCTCATGACAGTAGCAGTGGATTCCATGCTACATAAACAAGCTTCCTGTATTTCCATGGTATAATCATGATCAAACAGTGAGTATCTATTGAGTTACCAGTGGGTATGCTGTCTCTATCCTACAGATGAGAGAACTGAGACTAACAATTACAAGATTTGCCTAAGGTCATGATGTTAGGTAAAGACTCAATGACAGGTCCTAACTAGCAACCACAGTACCTCAATACTACCTCAGTACCTCAATACTACCTCAGTAGTATTGACTGAGATGCTGAGGGGGACGGGGGAATCAGACATGCCCTGGGGACATTTTAACAAACCTAATGGGAGGCTGTCTCTGGGAAAGCTAGGGGTTTGTCAGAGAAAAGAGAGACACAGGTCACCTTCTGTGACTCAGAAGCTGGGGCCACAGAGCATGCTTTCCAGGATTGGGTAAGGGTGGGGAAGGCTGGTCTGGTGGAGTAGGCAGCTGGCAGTACTGCTGTTAAGAGCTGCCTGGATAAAAGCAGGAACACCAAATCAACCCAATCATGGACAGTTCTTGTGACTTACGGAACATCTTGTGTCAGGAACCTCATAGTTCAGAAACTGGAATAATTGCCTCCCACTTGTTTCAGGCCAGCAATGGAGATCCAGGAGTGTGATGAGGATTTTTCTCTTGAGTTACACAACTGTGCATGCAAATGCCATATGTATGGGGTACCTGTGGAAGCCAGAAGAGGGTGTGGACCCTCTAAAGCTGGAGTTACAGTGGCTGGTTGTGAGCCATCTGACATGGGTACTGAGAGCTGAACTAGGGTTCCCTGGAAGAGAGCAAACACTTTTAAGTACCAGAGCCATTTCTCCAACCCCCAAAGGAGTCTGTTGTCAGAATAGACTCAGACACTTCAGGGGATTCTGCAACCCAGAGGAAGGGAGGTGGCACATGGGGAATACATGGAGAAACAAACAGAGGGCTCACCTTAGAATTGGAAGCAAGCCTACCTTGAGGGCGGACCTCTTTGAAAGGCGAGAGAAAGGCAGGAAGGTACAGGGAGAAGATGCCAGGAGAGCTTGACACCAGATGAGGAAAGCAATAGTTCGGAACAATTTTGAAAGACAAAAGTCCATAGGGAAACCCAGTTAGTAATATAGTTTCTGGATCCTGCAAAACAGGCAGCTGGGATATACCTTAAAGAAAGCAAGAGAGCACCAAAACTGAACACACCTTGTTTTAATAGACAATGAGGATATTTTGACATGGGACCTCAGGGAAGAGACTGAATGCAGAGTCATTTGGTCAGGATGCAGTGGACAGCACTTACTCCCGCTCCCTAGGAAGTCCATCCCATTCCGTGGTAGGGCTCTTCATGCTGCCCAGGCTGCCAGGTCTGGCCAATTTCTCAGACTCTACCTGCACCAGATCCCTCTCCTGTGCTTTCGGTTGAATTCCATATGTTGGATGAGTATTATACATGAACCCTATGCTGAAGATGCTAATTATGTCTTAAAGTGCTGTTATAGGAGCATCACAGACTTTTTGTAGAAGTAGCCGAGCAACAGTTGCAATCAGTCCCCAAGCCCGGAAGAGGGTGTTTGAAGAGTAATTGGGTTTCTCCATTCCAGGAGAACTTTAACACTTCAGCATCTGGGAACAGCACTTCATCTTTTGGAGATTTGCTATGTCATACAGGGGATTAAATCAATGGCCTCACAGATGCTGGGCAAGTGCCCCAGTGATCTATAGTCCCGGATGAAAAGTTCTTTTTTAAAGAGCATCTATAAATAAACAATTTGCAAACAATGACCGTAATGAGTGAGGATCTCTAGCCCACTGCAACATTTGGAAAGAGGCTGAGAGGTTGTTTTGGGATGACTTCACTGAGGCTCAGCTTATGTCCTGTCGACTTTCACAGATCAATGAATGATAATGTTGATTTTCAAGTGGCACTTGACTCTGCCAGGTTCACGTTCCCAGCCCTGCCCTGGGTGAAAGCAACAGCACATGAGAGAATGGTATGATAACACATGAAAGATCTTGGCTTAAAAGTATCATGGCTGTCTAATCTGCAGGGCTGTGTAACCTGCAGGGCTGTGTAATCTGCAGGACTGTGTAATGGTGCAGGTTTCCTGGGGTCTCTTGTCTATTGAACGAGAATAACAATGGAACATCTGCCTGAAGTTCCGGTGAGAACAAAATGAAAACATACACTATATACTTAACAAGAAACACCGTGAGTAAGAATGGCTAGATTTTAAGGAAATTAAAAAACAGAAGAAACTCACACAAGGCTAGAAAGCGCTAGAAGTTTCCAGAAGGCTCTAGAATGTAAGAGGATCCCGGTGAGATTGACTAGAAGAGCAAAGGGGACCAAAGCTGCTCTGAGATGGAGAGACATTAGCCCGGTAAACAGTCTAGCTGCTGAGTGGACAGACTCCCAGCCTGGCACATAAATGCCTCCAATTCACAAAAGGCTGTCCTCAGTGGGGAGGGAAAACATGTCTGATGACTCAAGAGGCCACTGCTAGAAGCAATGGTAGGGAGCACAGAGGACAGTGACTAGCACAGTGTGAGGTTTTGGTCTTCAGCAGTGCTGTCGAAGACTGGAGGGCTCCTCAGAGAAGCCAGGCCAGGCACATGGAGGACAGGAGGCTGGGGGAGTCGGGTGGGGGAGGGGCTATGCACCTCATCTGGTCCCAGGGACTCTTCAGAGCACAACGGGCAGCTGCAGTTTAATTTCTGGACCAGCCTCAGCAATTTCAATCAAGTCACCTCCTGCAAATTTATGGGGCCTTTTTCTTTTTTTCAGGTGGGTTTATAAATTCACAAACTTTTATCCTTTCTGTGGCAGTCAATGATATTAGGAAGTTAATTAGCCACAGAGCTAATTTACATGTCATGTAAAATTACAGGCTTTGCGGCATAGAGCAACATTCTCTTTCTGTCCCTCTCCATCCTCTCCGGCTGCCCCACCCCATTTCCTTCTCCCATTGCTCTGTGTGCTTGCCCCTCTGCGGTCTGGTCACAAAGGTCAGCAGAGAGGGGTGCTGGCTCTGCAGTCCCTTTCTCTTTGGTGTCAGGCCTATTTGCATCTACAAACAGCTTTAATTGAGTGAGGTTTCCATTGCTCTTTCTCTTTCTCGGGTTTTTAAATGCAAATGTTAATGTTCGGTTAGCGTGAGCTCAGAATTAAGCCGCTGCTACCTGTGGCTGCCTCCTTCCCTGGGTTCTAAATAAGCTCAGGCAGAGTGGCGCGACCCGCTGAGAGCTTGTAAGCCCTGGAAGGCTTCGGTCCAGCTAATTGCCAATCACGCTGAGAGGGCTGGGCAGAGCCCTGTCTCACTTACCAGCTCTCAGGAAGCCTTGCTTCCTACCAGCAAGGAAGGGGGGTAGGGGGTGTGCAGTAGGCACAGAGGAAACTGGGACTAGGCTGCTGCTGGGAACTAGGCTTTGGACTTTGTTTTGTCATCAAAATGTTGTGTGATAGATAAGGTCCCCAGAAGTCACTGGTTTGAATACCAGAAGTTGGAATCCTTTAGGTCAAACTCTTAACAGTTTGTTGTTTGACCTCTGTTTGAGCATTTCTGTCTAGGGACCTCAGAGACAGCCTCTTCCACTGACAGCCAGCTCTAGCTGTCACGAAAGGTGTGCTTAACATTTGAGCTCAAATTAACGTCCTATTTTCTGCCCTTTGGTTTTCAGTTTTTGAACATGATTGGTCCCACTGCCGGATGATAACTGTATTACTTTTCATGTTGCTGTGGAAAAATACCTGACAAGAACAACTTAGGGATGGAGGCATAGAGAGAGAAAACCAAGGTAGAGACAGACAGACAGATAATGGAGATACGACAGGAGAAGTAGGAATGATAGAGACAGGCATAATTCACGATTTGAGGGGATGGTGAGGGGGAAGGAATGCTCCTGGTCACCGCATCTCCACTCAGGAAACTGGTGGAAAAGGAAAGGGGAGGGGAGGCAGAGGAGATGTTGT
Source organism: Micromys minutus (assembly GCF_963924665.1). Lineage (NCBI taxonomy): Eukaryota > Metazoa > Chordata > Mammalia > Rodentia > Muridae > Micromys > Micromys minutus. The sequence goes on from NC_137963.1 coordinate 35,415,607, forward strand.
TTCTCCACCCACATTCTTCTTGTCATTTCTCCAGAACCCTAGTCTACAAGATGATGCAACCTACATTCCAGGGAGTCTTTTCTCCTCAGTTCAATCTCTCTGGAAAGACCCTCACAAAATAGCGAAAGGCCAAGTTGACATCTATGATTTACCATCCCAATAACTCTTCAGGGACGTGCTTGCAGTTCCAATGCCTACTCTCTGGTTTTTTCATCGGCTGCATCTAATCACTCACATTGCTGATCACTGTGAATTTTTACTGCATTCTATAAAACAAAGATAGTAACTAAGGCGTGGTCACCCAATAATCTTAACTATTACAGGGAAGAGTGGAGCCCATTTTTCCTCCCAGTCATTGGGGTTCTTCTCTTCCCAAATCTGCCCATGGTTCTATTGACGTATCACATACACTCACTACTCTTCAGCCTACTGCAGCCCAAGTTCTCCGTTAAGAAATGCTTTCTAGCTGTGTGAGCCATGCAGAACTCTTAGTTAGAAAACAATTAAGTCTTCATTTAGTGACATAGGAAGTCTTTTATCCCAAAGCACTAGGAAGACATATTTTAAAGATTTAGAACTTGCTCAGAAGTCTGCCAGGGAAGAGTTTCCGGTCCTGTGCTTTTGGTCTTCAGTGCGTGGCTTTGATAGGGAGTGAAGACAAATCTATATTCTGTTGGTGGTCCTAAGGAGTTCCCAGTCTTCAGGACTAGAGATGGGGGCATGTGGCAGTTGGCTGCTGTGTAGATGTGTGTATGCTTGGAAAAGAATAGGGTGAAAGACACATTGCAAGAAAACAGAGAAGCTAAGGCCCAGCAACATTTTGTGTTTGCCTCTGGATTCTGTGGCCACCCTATCCCCAACTCCAAAACGGTCGCATCATACCCCGATAAGAAGTAGCATTTGTAGGAGAGAAAGGAGGTATCTTGTCACTGTGCCCCTGGCTTCCTTTTCTTTTCCAAGGACTCCCTCAATTAAAGTCCTTGCTTGGGCTTTAGCTATGTTCCAGAAATTTACCACAAAGATCTAGCCCTCCCAACTTCCTAGCATCAAAGAGATCTCTCTTAGACTCATGTATGAACTCTATAGTGTTTTTAATCAAGAAATATGATTAACTCAAAAATTACTTAAATTCTACACACATCAAGTAATAAAAAGATGAAGGATCTATGCTCTACAAGATTGGGTTCTACACACACACACACACACACACACACACACACACACACACACACGTCCCTTAAGATTTACACAAGTATTCAGAGATTCTAGGATACAGGTGTATTGGTCTGCTGTTAAAAAGGAAGATCAAACACTGAATATTAGGGGCAGTGTTGAGTGTGTGTGTGTGTGTGTGTGTGTGTGTGTGTGTGTGTGTGTCTGTGAGTGTGTGTGTGTGTGTGTGTCTGTGAGTGTATGTGTGCATGTGTAAGGTACATGCCTGTGTGTTTCCTCCTGTATGTGGATTCTCACATGTATGCATGCAAACATCAGATCTTTATGTGGTAGATTCACATTGATTCTATCTGTACATAACCTCTTGTCTTTGTTCCAACTGATGGAATGGCTCCCTCCCTGACATGTGACTATCTATGGTAATAACAAGAGCATTTATTTTTAGTTTATTTTATCACTATTCAAAACTAATGTGTCAAAATCAAATATGCAATACACATGCATGTTGCATGTCTGTAGACACACAAATACACATGAGCATCACAAACAGATACACAGGAACAGGAACATTCTTAGCCCTAGAAACAACTTTTACACTAGGATTTTAGAAAATGAGCCAAGTGTTATCTCTCTTGTCTGTAATCCCAACACTTAGGAAACTAAGGCACGAAGGTGGCTGAGTTCAAGGCCAGCCCCGGTCCATAGTGAGTTGTAGATTCTTCCTGAAAGTGAACTATACTATACTGTACTATACTGTATTATACTGTACTATACTGTACTGTACCGTATTATACTGTACTATACTGTACTGTACCGTATTATACTGTACTATACTGTACTGTACCGTATTATACTGTACTATACTGTACTGTACCGTATTATACTGTGCTATACTGTACTGTACCGTATTATACTGTGCTATACTGTACTGTACCGTATTATACTGTGCTATACTGTACTGTACCGTATTATACTGTGCTATACTGTACTGTACCGTATTATACTGTGCTATACTGTACTGTACCGTATTATACTGTGCTATACTGTACTGTACCGTATTATACTGTGCTATACTGTACTGTACCGTATTATACTGTGCTATACTGTACTGTACCGTATTATACTGTACTATACTGTACTGTACCGTATTATACTGTACTATACTGTACTGTACCGTATTATACTGTACTATACTGTACTGTACCGTATTATACTGTACTATACTGTACTGTACCGTATTATACTGTACTATACTGTACTGTACCGTATTATACTGTACTATACTGTACTGTACCGTATTGTACTGTACTATACTGTACTGTACCGTATTATACTGTACTATACTGTACTGTACCGTACTGTACTGTACTATACTGTACTGTACTGTACTGTACTGTATTATACTGTACTGTACTGTACTATACTGTATTATACTGTACTGTACTGTACTATACTGTACTATACTGTACTGTACTGTACTATACTGTACTATACTGTACTGTACTGTATTATACTGTACTATACTGTACTGTACTGTATTATACTGTACTATACTGTACTGTACTGTATTATACTGTACTATACTGTACTGTACTGTACTATACTGTACTATACTGTACTGTACTGTATTATACTGTACTATACTGTACTGTACTGTATTATACTGTACTATACTGTACTGTACTGTATTATACTGTACTATACTGTACTGTACTGTATTATACTGTACTATACTGTACTGTACTGTATTATACTGTACTATACTGTACTGTACTGTATTATACTGTACTATACTGTACTGTACTGTATTATACTGTACTATACTGTACTGTACTGTATTATACTGTACTATACTGTACTGTACTGTATTATACTGTACTATACTGTACTGTACTGTATTATACTGTACTATACTGTACTGTACTGTATTATACTGTACTATACTGTACTGTACTGTATTATACTGTACTATACTGTACTGTACTGTATTATACTGTACTATACTGTACTGTACTGTATTATACTGTACTATACTGTACTGTACTGTATTATACTGTACTATACTGTACTGTACTGTATTATACTGTACTATACTGTACTGTACTGTATTATACTGTACTATACTGTACTGTACTGTATTATACTGTACTATACTGTACTGTACTGTATTATACTGTACTATACTGTACTGTACTGTATTAACTGTACTATACTGTACTGTACTGTATTATACTGTACTATACTGTACTGTACTGTATTATACTGTACTATACTGTACTGTACTGTATTATACTGTACTATACTGTACTGTACTGTATTATACTGTACTATACTGTACTGTACTGTATTATACTGTACTATACTGTACTGTACTGTATTATACTGTACTATACTGTACTGTACTGTATTATACTGTACTGTACTGTATTATACTGTACTATACTGTACTGTACTGTATTATACTGTACTATACTGTACTGTACTGTATTATACTGTACTATACTGTACTGTACTGTATTATACTGTACTATACTGTACTGTACTGTATTATACTGTACTATACTGTACTGTACTGTATTAACTGTACTATACTGTACTGTACTGTATTATACTGTACTATACTGTACTGTACTGTATTATACTGTACTATACTGTACTGTACTGTATTAACTGTACTATACTGTACTGTACTGTATTATACTGTACTATACTGTACTGTACTGTATTATACTGTACTATACTGTACTGTACTGTATTAACTGTACTATACTGTACTGTACTGTATTATACTGTACTATACTGTACTGTACTGTATTATACTGTACTATACTGTACTGTACTGTATTATACTGTACTATACTGTACTGTACTGTATTATACTGTACTATACTGTACTGTACTGTATTAACTGTACTATACTGTACTGTACTGTATTAACTGTACTATACTGTACTGTACTGTATTATACTGTACTATACTGTACTGTACTGTATTATACTGTACTATACTATACTGTACTGTATTATACTGTACTGTACTGTATTATACTGTACTATACTGTACTGTACTGTATTATACTGTACTGTACTGTATTATACTGTACTATACTGTACTGTACTGTATTATACTGTACTGTACTGTATTATACTGTACTATACTGTACTGTACTGTATTATACTGTACTATACTGTACTGTACTGTATTATACTGTACTATACTGTACTGTACTGTATTATACTGTACTATACTGTACTGTACTGTATTAACTGTACTATACTGTACTGTACTGTATTATACTGTACTATACTGTACTGTACTGTATTATACTGTACTATACTGTACTGTACTGTATTAACTGTACTATACTGTACTGTAAAGCATTTGCTTTTTATTGCTTCCAGACTGTCACTGTTCACTCCACCTGGAGTCTGACCTTGATATTCTTGACTGACTTTAGTAGTTAGGAAATTGTAGCCTGCTTGCTATAGGCAAGACCATATTGTAAATTTTTGGTATAATGATGTTCTGAACGAGTCAGACATAGATGATAAGAAAGCAACAAAAAAAAAAAAAAAAAAAAAAAAGAAAGAAAGAAATTGTATACAGGTAAAATAGGGAGTCACCTGTCTGCCTCCAAGCTTTGTGCAGTACACAAATCCCTGCATTCGTATGAACAGACCTGTGAGGTACAAAAAGATCACTTTCAGTCGTAACCAGTTTGCTGGGACAAGAAATGGACTCAGTGAACACATTAGGTTTGAACTCAGGGCTTCTCAGTCTCACACTTTTTTTTTTCTTTTCCTCATATTGAAGCCTTCAAAGTTGGAAGCTCTAGGTTATACTGGGAGATGAATCTTGTCTTCAAACTCAAAGCCAAGATGCCTTCAAGGATTGTGTTTTGAATGATCTTACTGATTGAGTCAGAACTTGTAAAGAGAGAACAAGTCACTGGAATGTGGAGCTTAACCCAAGAGTATCTTCAAGAAAGCCTTGGTCTGAGACATGTAGAGATCCACAAATCCCAATCTGCAGCGAGTTTATCTCATTTTATGTTGCTATCAGAGAATGTCACAGCCTACATAAAATATTAAGAACACAAATGTGTTTGTATTATGATTATTAAGCCTGGAAAGTTGAAGATGATGTGAATTATACCTGGTCCTGACCAGGGCCTTCCTGGTGCTTCATAATGTGGAAGCAGGCGTCACATGATTGAGGAAGGGAATAAATCCAGACTCTCTTTTGGTCATGGCAATGTGCTCTCAGGTGATGGCATGAATCCATAGTCATGTCTTAAAAGTTCCACCTTGCACCACAGCATGGTGGATGAAGTTCTTGCACATTCACGATTTACCATAGCACAGGGTAGGAAGAAAGAGAAGCATGTCCATGGTATGAACTAGAAGTTCTGAGGCAGGTGATTCTAGAGAGAAAGAGGAGGGTTTCCTGGAGAAAACCACTGAGGGTAGAGATTGGGAGGGGGTTAGAGTCAAGAGTAAAGACCTGTGCACAGGATGTTTTGACTTAAGAGTCAAGCCTACACAGAATGTGAAATACAGCAGAAGAAATGCAAGGCTGCTTCTACCTCCTCCTTTTGTGTTTGTTGGACTTCAAAATATTTTTTTTAATCTCATATGAAGACCCCATATATAAATATGATATTTTGTAAGCTATCCATTAAGAAAAGAGAGAATTAGAAGAGAGATACCCTACATGTTTGGAAAATTTTGTTTTGAAAACTTAAGGGTTGTTGACACTGTAGTGCTGGGTAAGATAGATGAGTTGTTAGGGAAGCCCTACGACCCCCAAGGTGATATAGTCTTTTGTTTCTATCAGTTTCCCACAAGAATGAGTTAATAAGACCTTATTGTTGAAGATGCTATACATGTTTGTTGCAAAATAAATACATTAAGCTGGAGGGGAGATAGAAAGTTCAGCCCTGTTTAACAGCTACTAAAATAGCTGCTTTTAAAATAGTGCTGAAAGGTGTTTTATAAACTGCTGGAGGAAGTAAGGGATTAACTAACCTGGCCAGCAACGAACCCTGTTCATTGTAATGTCAACCTGCCAGAAGAAATATACTTATTAGTACAATAGTGGTACAACTGAGCTGGAGGCAACCAACCAATCTATATCCAGATCTGAGGTTCTCTCCTTAGGAGGTAATTCATGCCTGCTACTGTAAACCCAGGCCAAAACAAACAAAGAAACAAAATAACAACAAATGCTGAAGAAACCCTAAGCTGTAAGGGACATTTTATTATTTCTGTGTGGCTAAATTTGCATGGCCCCAAACTGCATTCTAAATATTCATGTTTATAGCAATAGACAAATGCTAGTCTCAGCCTTAACCATATAAGCTTTTCGCAATAGAACGAAAGGTCACAAATGTGAGAAGGTGGGTTGTAGGAAAGAGGAGACTGTTAACAGAGGTGGGAGAGGGGACAGGGGAGTTGGGAGTGAGAATAACCAATTCTGTGCTTTATATAGATGTGTGAAAATGTAAAAAAAAAAAAAAGACTAAATTGAATGAAGATTATAATGCAAAATAGTTTCTTGCTTCCCTATGCACAACTGCATTCCCAAAAGAGAAAGAGGCAAGTGGAAAGAGGACCAAGCTCAAATTAAAAAACAAACATCCTCCCCAGTCATGTCCGGAAGAAGAAATATATTTGGCAGCTTTGCCCTTTTTATTTTTAATTTTTTTATGGGCTCTGTCAGAGGCTCTTCCTAGAATGGTTACAGACAAATGGCTTTGTTTCTGGATGCTGTGATGTGGTGGCATCGGACACAGGCCACTAGGACTAGTTCATCATTTGCTTCCATGATGCTAGCCAACATACCAAATTGAGCCATGCTCACGGTGTGATGGTAGATGATCCATCAAGACAGAAAATGAGAACAATTGAAATTAAAAACTATCAATCAAAGACATTCCCTAGTGAATAAAACCAAGCCTGGTACATTGGTGCTCACAGTTCATCAGTAAACCAGTAAACAAACTCGATGAAGTACAGGTCACAGAAGGCAACATGCAGAAGTCACTTACATTTCTCTACACAAAGAACAACCATCTTAAGAAGAAATTTCTATGACTTTAATCCAAGAGGCTTTCTCAAAGGCTCAAGTATTGGGAGCTTTGTTGCCAGCCTATGAACTTTTAGAAAGTGGTTGACTCTTAAGGTCTTTCTCTTAATCAACTGATTAATCCTTTTATGGATTCCTAACATGTTGGAGAATGTGCAGCAATAGAGACATGCCCAGGAAAGATCTAGACTATCTCCATTCTCTTCCTGGTTCCTCTGTTTCTTGGCTGCTAGGGGGAGAGCAGCTGCCTCTCCCATGCCCTTCCTCCATGATGTTTCTGACTCATTGAAAGCTTAAGAGCAGTGGTCGCAAGACTCTGATACTGCAAACCAAAACAAGTCTTCTTGTCTCTGGGTTGACTCTCACTGGTACTTAGCACAATGGTAAAAAACCTAACATAGAAATGAATAAAAGTGAAAATATAAGAATATACTTAATAAGGAGGTAAAAGAGTTATACATGGAAAAGTATGCAACCTTGGCAGGAAAAATTAAAGACACAAATGAATGGGAAGTTAGCTGGTATTCATGTCTCAAAAGAATTTAAAATCATTTATAATGTCCATATTATTCAGGATGATCTATCTACAGATTTGGTAAAACCTTTAATATATTCCCAGGAGCATTTTTATAGAAATGGACAACTCTAAAATGCCTATGGACCCACAAAATACCTGCAGTAGCCAAAGCAATCTTGGTGAGGGTGGACAAAGCTAGAGACATCCTAATTCCCTATCTCAAAATATACTGCAGGACAAGGCTGCAGAAAACAAAGCAGTGGGCTACTGGTGCACAATCAGACTTTTATAGAAGTAAACAGAATAGGGAACCCAGAAATAAAGCTATTTAGATATGATTGACTCATCCTTGACAAAAGTGCCAATAACACAAAAATGGAAAAGTTGTAATCTATTAAATAGAGTTGAAAAATAGCATTCACAAGACAAAACAATATAAAAATTATATCTTTAGTTTGTACAATAATCAGTTCAGAATGAAATAAAGAAATAAATCTCTAAAATCCCTGGAATATTGGGACAAAGCTACATGGTAGAGGTAGAGGCTAAGATTTCTTGTACTTCAAGCATAAACAATTTACAAATTTAGACAGAGTGGAGGATGTCACTCCAAAAGGCTTTCACATAGTCAAGTAAATCACAGAGTAGAAAGACAACTTCAAGAATGAGAGAAAATGTTCGTAAGCCACATTTATACTGTTGTTTAATGTTTTACACATGTAAGAACTTCTACAATTCAGTGGTAAGGAATGTAATCTCTCCATGTAAAAACTGGGAAAGAACCTGAATAGATATGTTTGAAATGTTCAACCAGTGCTTAGGGAAACACAGTGAAAGAACAATGGTGTGTTTTACTAAAAACTGAAAGATAACAGTTTTGGTAAGGGCATGGAGAAACAAGCCTTGCAGACCCTCTGGAGGACACCTTAAGAATTAGAAATAAACTACAGTGTGATCTGGAAATTTTATTTCTGAGCATATATCCAAAGAATTGAAATCAGGATCATAAAGGGATACTTTGCATCCCTAAGATCATTGTGGTATAGTCCATAAAAGTCACACAAGAGTAACACACACACACACACACACACACACACACACACACACACACACACACACAGTGGAATTTTTTTAAGAAAGAAGTCCTGCCATATAGAAGAGAAGTGGGTGAACCTCAAGGACATCACACTGAGTGAGGTTAGAAAGCCACCCAAAATACAAAAGAACCCCCAGGGTTGGAGTATCTAAAGTAGTCAAATCATAGAAACAGTGTATTGCTAGCTGACAAAGGCTAGGAAGGGAACTAGGAAATTATTTAATTGTTTTTCAGTGGATCTAAATTAGTTGTAGCAAACTACAAGAGGAGCAAACTACAGAGAGCTTCTGTCCACTGTATGCCTGCATACATAGCATGCCGAGTACTTGTGCTTCTGGTTAGAGGGTAGATGTCAGTGCTAAGGCTGCAGCCGGTGACAGAGTATTTGTCTAGCATGTATGATGTTCAATCCCAGCACTGAGAAAGAAGGAAGTGTAAATGTCATATGGTATTTGCAGAATGATAATAAGGACCAGATGTTAAAGACTCCTTCTTTCTGGACTTCTATTTTCTCAGCTATGAAATAACCCACCTAGATCTGGTGATTTCTAAGTCTATATGTTAACTTCAAAAGCATTCAAACTAAATCAGCTCCATGATTTAACAACAACAACAAAATCAACAACTTGAAACCAACCTAGTTGTAAATTAAAACCTTTAAAGATACTAACATGAACTAAAAGGAGTAAAATTATTTTCTTGTTTTGATTGATACTTTGCTCTGAATTAAAGAGATACAGCCAGAAGCAGGACAGCATCGTGTCAGGAATGTTTGATGTTTGCCCCAGAATTCTGTTTATGTTGATAATACGTGTAACTTTCTTTTAATAATCAAGTTTGTGCTGTGTGTGCAATTTTGGGTTTCACCATCAGTATAATTATTGATATTCATGTAGCCAACCAACATTATTGATAACCTGTTATACTTGGGCACCATGACAAGTAGTTGGGAAGCTGTGACGAACAAGAAAAAGGAGTACCAGCCCTAGAGAATGTCATAGCTCAGAGAGGAAACTAGATAAGGACTCCTGCTATTAAACTCCAGTGTGGTAAGTGATGTGGAAGGGACGGCACATTGTTTTGTGGCAAGAGTGCTGTCTTGGTAGCTACAAAGTGGGCTTGAAGCTGACTCAGCCCATGACTGCCCAGCCAAACACCACACTTCACAGCCATAGCAAAGCCAAATGGGTACAAGACACTCAGTTGTGGTCAGCAGGAGGTGGGCGGACATGCATACTCTTACCTCTGCTGCATTCTTCTCATGATCCTTTGGTCTTTCGCTAGACCGAGAACAGGATGGTTGAGACCACCTTCTCAGTAAGAGTCATACAGAGGAAACAAGAGCAACAGGCTTCATAGACCTTGAATTTCTTCCAGATATCGGAGCTCGTGTTACAGATTTAAGAATCATCATCATAAAACTGGTGGTTACTAAAGGAGACTGTCAGACAAAAATGGAAGCAGGGGTAGGGGAGCTTTATCAGAGTCAATATTTAGGGAGGGACGGGAGAAGAGGAAATGGAAAGAGCACCAAGGAAAAGGAATGATGTAGCCATGTTCCTAGCACCAAGGAAAGAGAATGATGTAGCCAAGGCCAGTGTCCAGCCATGCCCAAGGCTGCAGAAGCCAATTAATCCGGGACACTAGGCATGGTGTCTGTGAGCTCAGCATTTATTCAATACACATTGAAGTGAATTGCTAATTGGTAAATCACTAAATTGATGCTGTTGTTTTTAATCTAATTATTTGTTCTGTTTTGGCTTTCATTAGAAACAGCACATCCAAATTATGTTTGTGGAGACATAGTGGTCACCCTGATTATGCTAATTCTTGTTTCTTTGGGGGTAAAAAATGGACTTAAAACTTGGGGGGAAACTATTCTGACATATTGAACATGTTCTCTTTATCTACTAAAGAAAACCTGACAAATAGAGACAAGAATAAAGGAAAAAATCTCAAATGATCTCATAAAATAGAAGATGGCTGTGGCTGACGTTTTGGTCACCTTTTCAAAAGCCATATCTAGAGAACTGGCTTGGAGACCAGTTGGTAGAAATCACGATGACATTCTTAGACTTTTTCTTTCTCTTAATGGGGCAAGACTGCTTCTAAGGACCTGATGTTAGCTGCAGCTTCCTCTCCAGAAGATTGTACCCACTGCGTGAATGCACATGGAGACTCTAGGTTCAGTCAGGACCTTGGCTTTTGCCCGTCTCACTCAAAGTCTGCTACAGACCACAGGGACGGTTAAGTGGCACTTGTCAGTGACCTACAGTACCTTCTTAGAGGAAAAATCGAGACAAGGAGATGGCTCAGTAGGTTCGATGCTTGCTGTGAAAACACGAAACCGAGTTAGGATTTCTTGAACACATGTTAAAGAAACATCTGGGCATAGTGGCAGTCTTTATAACTTCAATTCGGAGGACAGAGGCAGTAAGAACCTGCAGGCTGGCTGGCCAGGCAGTCTAATTGAAATGTGGAACCCAGGATTCAGTGAGAGACCCTGTCTCAAAACAATCTAAGGTGGAAGAGAGCCATTGACTTCTGGAGTGCACCCAAGTATGGACAGATGCAGTCACAAATGTCTGGTGTGTGTGTATGTATGTGTGTGTGAGAGAGAGGGGGGAAGTGAGAGAGAGATACAGAGAGACAGAGAGAGAGACAGAGACAGAGACAGAGACAGAGAGAGTTCTATCCACATCCAGGAACATTCACGCCATATGCATGGATCTCACTCACACACATGTCAGAAATGGGCAGGAGCTAACAAGACAAAACAAAACAAGAAAACAAAAACAAACAAGAAAAAAACCCACAGCTTTGATCTTGAAGAAGATTGATGTGGATTGGTATGTGTGCCCCTCCATACTCCCTCCACGTCCTGTTCACAAGGTGACCCCGATCCAGCAACCCTCCCATCCTAAACTTCATTTCTTTATTTGTCAAAGGACAGCAATCCCACTTCCTTAGAGTATGAATCCCGTAGACTAAGAAATGAGAAAGCGCTATGTAAAGAGAAAACTGAGATACACACAAGAGCTGCTAATGATAATTAAAACCACCAAGACCGAGAACCTTCTGTCTACTAGCTCCAGCGATTGCATTAAATACATTGCCTTTACCCCGCCCCACAAAGTCGCTCCTCACTGTTGCATCTAACAGGAAAGGTGAGTTCAGGGGGTCACGTCACGTGCCTAAGAAGTGGTGCTAGGATCTAGGAAGGAGTGCAATGGAGAAACTGGGTTTTATGAGGTCAAAACTAAATGGACATTCATATATGTGTGTGTGTGTGTGTGTGTGTGTGTGTGTGTGTGTGTGTGTGTGTGTGTGGTTGACCAATACCCATTGCATGACGAGAAAACCAAGTCTTAGGTAGGCCTTGCTTGGGGAAGTGAAAAACAGACCTGGACTTCATAATCATGTGTCTTTTGTCCTCCCAGACATTCTCGCTAGAACACAGCGTGTGAGAACAGTGTTTTGTATGTTTTTCTCAGATCCCCCACCTTTCCCAATGTTCTCATAGCGTCAACACCCCAGGGTCTTCAACCTGTTGGACCTCTGGCCTCTAGTATTTCTTGGTACCTCTTCAGGCTCACTGCACTGAACGGGTACCATCCTGTTTAGACATCTCCTGGCCAGATTCCTTATCTGTCAGCATGCCAGCTGATAGGCTCACAGGCGCAAGCCTCCAGCCCAAGGGACTGTCTGGTCCGAGCACTGAGACGGCCTGCTCATGGCTGGCTGGCCCCGCAGCCCAGCCCGGAAGACTGCAGGGGAGGGCTGGGGGCATCACCAGATGACAGAAAGGAGACAGTGAGTCTGCACAGGGAGGAGAGAAGCTCTCTCTCCAGCTCTGGTTTTATTTATGCACCATTCAGACCCCAATGACTTCCCAAAATAATTTGACGTTAGCTAATGGCTTAGGTTTGTCTAGTGTTTCAGTTTTACAGAGCTTGGGGATTTTGCGATGGGATTTGAATCATGGAAATATCTCCGGAGGCGAATGGTATAGGTTCCATTTTACAGATGAAGAACAGTGAGGGAAAGACAGCAACAATCAGTAGGACTGTCCCCCAAGCTGCTTTCTATTGAAGAGCCAGGAGGTGGGGAGAGGGAGTGGTTTTAAAGGAGGTAAACGGGTTATGAGAGCTTGGTGTTAGCATGCAGAGGGGACATCTGGGCTGAGAAGTATCTACGTTTGCCCCTAGGAATCCTGCCTGGAATTTGGGGCCCTCATAGACTGATCAAATGCTGTTCCATAGACCCCTAAATGTTACAGTGCACCGATTTCTTCTAGCGGATGCTCTCTAAGCTTGCAAGCTGGTGTGGGGGAATTTAACTAGGCTAGAGCACATCTTTCCTGATGTCTTACTGGAGAAGGAACCATATGAGACAGCCACAAGTCCCCAGTGGCTTCCCATTACTTAGTGTCTTTAGCTCAGTGTCAGCTTTGAGTGTCCTTGTCTTCCTCTCCTGACCAGCATTGTTTCCAATCCTAACACTTGCCCCAATTTGAAAGCAAACCTCAGAAAGCACCAGCTTAAAACCTTACCTTGCAGACAGGGATGCTGAGGTTAGGGGAGCAACAGCACACGCTTCTCACAACACCCCAGCTCTGTGCTGCTGTGTGTTTGAGTGCTATTGTCAGGGCCCCCAGTTCATGGTGCTTTCAATTAGCCGTAGTCCCACCGACGGAACTCTCCAGTCCCACTGACAGTGTCCCAGCTCCACTGTGGCTCACCTTGACTCAAGAAAATTTGACAAGAAGGTTGCATACCAACCAGTCTGCTGCTGCAGGCTCCTCAAACTGGGGGTCCAGCCACTGCCAGGATCCTGACACAGAGATACCATCAACCTCTCTCATCCTGGGAGCCAAACAATGTGATTGGCTTTGGCAAATCCAGAATACCGACATAACATTCTTGCTCCAGACTTTCAGATGCCTTGGTACTTGAGTATTTGACATTTAAGTGTGGTTTTTGTGTGAAATAGGTACGTCAATTCTGCCCTAAACAGTAGGCAGAAGCCCTTACACGAATGTACCGAGAGCTTTTAAAGATGAGTCCTTATGGTCTGCTGAGATCTCTCCTTGGGTGTGTAAGGATAAGCCCTAGCTGAAATCAAATATCCTTCAGGCCTCTTAAGTCTGAGTGGCTTCAGGGAAGAACTGGGACTTATGCAGAGCAGAGTCACTGCAAGCTTTTTTACACCTGTACCTGAAAACCAAAAGAAAGCTTGACTCAAACGAGATAGGGAATGTATCCTGTAAGCATACCACAAACAGATTACTGTGAGCCTCATCCTCTTAATCCACCGGCTTGCTCCCATGTACTTACAACATGCTGGAAAGAAAAAGGTGTTTCTATTACTAGCGATTTTTTAAAGTAAGGAACACCTCTCTCTTTAAACACATAATTCATGATTTATTTTGCCTAAACAGAAAAAAAAAATGAGTCGCTTTATATTGTTTAAAGTCTGCGAGTATTTATTGGGCTGCAGTGTAACTCAGTTGGTAGAATGTTTGCCTAGCATGTATGAAACCCCAAGTCTCATTCCCAGCACTGTATAAACTGGGTGTGGGGGTACTCACCAGCAATCTGAGCAGTAGAAGGGAGAGACAGGAGGTTCAGAAGTTAAAGATAACTATAAGTACATAGCAAATTAAAGGTCAACCTAGGTTGTAGGAGAATCTGTCATATACTACACACACACAAACACACACACACTCATACTCACACACACATATACACATAGTCACACATACATACACAGAGACATAAACACATACACAGAGACAGAGTCAAAGACAGAGATACAGAAAGTCTACAAGTATTTACTGAGAACTTTATTTCCTACCCAACACTGTGTTGAGTTGGAGGAACAGATATACAGCCAACTGGGAAGCTCCTGCCTCCACCCCCACCCTCAATAGGTGAAAGAGACATCATTCACAGTCTGGTGTCATAGGGATGGCCTTGGAAGAACACGTGGATGGCTTCCACAGAGAGTCAAGAAGGCTTCCTGAAGGTGAACGGAACTGTTCTAGCTGGTGTGGAAGATGGTAAGTTGAAAGCATCACACGGTAACTGTGGGTTCAAAGCCCAGAGCAAAGGAAACTGGTGTCTGGAGGGTTGAGACTGTGGACTGGGAGGGCATCCATGGGTGGTACCAGAAGCTCAGTGATGATGGGAGTGTAGGCATCTAAAGGCACCAGACAAGGGTTTACCTTTGCAGTTGGAAGCTACTGAGCTGAAAGGCTGATATGGAACAAGCTATTATAACCATTAGGGTTTCAAACTGGCAAGGCCATTTATTTCAACTTATTTTAAAATATTCACACAACAACATTTATACTTCACAGTGTGTGTGTGTGTGTATGTGTGTGTGTGTGTGTATTTGACAAACGTAGTCACATACTCACCCCCCAAAATCACGACAAAATTTTATCTTTTAAAAATAAAAATCACTCGTGTCCCCCCCCCACTGTAGTTAATCAATCCCTGCTGCCACCCTAGTCCTACTTACTATCTGTCTCATTTTCTTTGCCCAAAATGTCCTAAGGACGAAACCATGCAACATGTAGACAAGGCCCGACTTAAACATTGAAAAGAAAGGGTTGTGTTTGTCTTTTTTGCACCTTTAAGTTCAGAGATTATAATGTTTAATAAAGAGAGGGCGGAGAAAAATTAGTAAGATAGAAGAAAAGTTCTCAAATGTGGAGAACATGGCTCTCAACCTTTTCCTGAATCACTGGCACACAGCCTAGTCAAGAAAAAGCCCAAGTCTGCTCCCTTCTGCAGACTGTCATTGGCCCCATGGAGACACCATCATTATTAGTAACTTGTCTTTTGTGAACATGGATTCATTAAATCCAAAGTGGAATCCCACAAAGTCCCCTAGCTCAGACTTCTTTCTGCAGTTCCACAAATACATCACAAAGCTTTGGACAAAGCAATTTCATCCAGCAATACCTGGAGGAATCCCCCGGCCTCTTCCTGTCACGGTGACAGCTGGAGCTGCTGAGCCTCGCTGCAGGTTTCTTAGGAGCTTTCTGAGCTGAGAGACAAGCTCTAAGTTCCAGATCTGGGCATCACCCGAAGGTCTAACTGGCAAGTGACTTTGCCATGCACAGTGACCCAGGGATCTGACTCTAGAAGGCCACCACAGCTCAGTGACGACATTTTTAACATTAAAAATATTCTCATAGTGATCAAAGCTTTCCTTTACATCAGCATTTTCCAGCAAGTTATTTTCTCACATATTCTAGAAGTTTCATGCACACATACAACTATATATGTATTTCTTGTTACACAAGAGATCATAACACATCACAATGCTCTTTATTAAACATGACAGCCTCTGTACTGTACACCTTCAGAGTTCCAGTGGGTTATGACAAGAGTTTGGGGATAAATACATCCAAGGACAAAATCTAAACAGAAGGAGAAGTCAGATTTAGTGAACTAACTCGTGCATAACGTTTTCTGGTTTGTTCACTTCTTTATTGTGTGGCATGTGTGCATAAATGTACATCCCTGTGGTCTGTGTGGAGACCAGAGGCCACTATCATGTATCTTCCTCTATTGCTCACCACCTTATACACACACACACACACACACACACACACACACAGTGAGAGGCTCAACCTTTAGACAAAACTGCTTGGCCAGTGAGTGCCTGGAATCCACCAGTCTCTGCGTCCCCATCAGCTATGGGGTTAGAGGCCTGGACTGTCATGTGTGCTTTTCACATAAGTGCTAGGGACTCAAACTCTGGTCCTCATGCTTGAACAGTAATTACCCATTAAACCATCTCCCCTAGCCTTAGTATTTACTATTTTTCATACTTTGGAATATCTGTGAAAAATATAATTATATGGGAAGATAAATTTTGGTTGTTTTCTAATTTTATAAAATTAGACCTATAATATCATGGTGAATCAAAGCCTTCCTTTTACCAATGTTTTCCAGAAATGTAGTTTCTTGCACATGTACAAACGTGGGTATTTACTGTTATAGATGGGATCACAACACATCACATAGCAGTAGTTTGGTGGGTTTTCTTTCTTTTGTTATCGATGTATGTTGGACACCGTTCTATGTCAGAATACATAGTTTAACCTTGTGTTTCTAGGCAGTTCCATGATATTAGATATGACATGATTTACATGTAGCTTGACTTATTCCATCTCATCTCCTATGGAAGGAGGTTTAGGTTATTTCCTTTTCCATTACAAACAATGCTGCAATGAGCATCTCACACGTGCCTCATATATTCCTTCAAGTCCCTTGCCAAGTACCAGCAAGAAGAAAATCAGCTTCTTGAATTCAGTTTCTACAATCAAATAGTCCTGCCCTTTGTTCCTGTGATGACCCTCACAGGACCCAGACTCTACCTGAAGCCCACCTTCTAATAAGCCCGGCCTTTCTTCACTTGCTTCTGTCCTCTCTGCACCGGTCCTGGTAGAAAACCCGAAGCTCCCTGTGTTTCCCTTGATACCACTACAGTTTCCTTATCCAGTGGTTTGAGACTCTTTTTAGATACCAGCACTCACAAAAGCCTCAGCCTTTTTAAATCCATAAACTCTCAGCTAGGACACATTTTAGCTTATGACCTGCCTAGTCTATCCTTTCTGGCCAGCAGATGCTAAGTGGTTTTGAACTTGGTTGAACAGTGAGGCCCAGATACGGAGAAGAATGAAAGATAGATAATTGTCACATTTCTAGCGAGAGTGTTGTGGAGCTGACTTCCCATCAGCATCAGCTGGGGGAGGAAGCGAGGGAGCTGGGCTGCCTGCCACAATGCTTGGCATGGCTGGGCTTCCAGATTGCATCTATTTTTGAGTTGGGAGGAGATTAGAGGATAGTCAAATTTCCTGCTTCAGGTTGTAAATTGATCAAGAGGTGGAAGAGCTCTAGGTTTGGAGTCAGGAGATCTGGCTTCTGCTCCCAGGTTTCCCAAATACCCATGAGGAGATCTTGGGTGAGTCCCTTTTCTAACCACATTTCCCTCAGCTCTGGAAAAAAAAAAAAAAGAAGTTGCATTAATCAGCAGGAATGTCCCTTCACCCCTGACACTGCACAGCTTTGCGGTTCCAGAAAACATTTCCTGCTTTGTTTTAAACTTTCCACACTATGAGAACACTTACCCGTTTATCAAAAGACCTAATAGAAGTATCTTTATTGGTAACTGTGTGTAAAGAAGAGTCGGGAGTCAAATATTCACCTCCACCTGTGTTTTCTCTCCTGAGCTTTGCCTTCTGTGGGGACAACAGAGGCTGACTGCACAAGATCCCAGAAACACATCACAAGCTCCACACAAGGTTGTCCTGGTTGTTGGAAACACAGAAGCCTGCCTGTGAGACTGGGCAGGATGTCTTTTTGCTTCCTGCCCACTAAGGCGTCCAGGGTCATACATTCTGGATATATTAGAACATGTGCACCCCACGATCCAGGTCAATCTCTTTGGCTGCACTCTCCCAAAAGCACCTCTGGGATGTCCCCTCCTGAGCATGCCCATGTCTCTCTAGAGGCCACATCTATGACATTTCTTCCTGGAGGATTTCCAGACCCATGATGCTCCATGAATCTATTCCCCTCTGGGTATCCCTGTGCACACAGGAGTAAATGGGTGGTTAGGGTCTTCTTGGAAAGCTTTGGGGTGTTTTGTTTGTTTGTACTCTCTGGCTCCCACTCCCCCAACCCCTCCAGGCATTCTTTGACCTCTTGAAAGCTGCCAGATTAAGCTTCCATATTAGTCTGTTTTCCACCAAGATACCTGAAGTGTTTATAAAGAACAGAAGGTCCTTTGGCTCATAGCTCTGGATGCTAAGAAGTGTAAGGACATGAGGCTGGTGTCAGCTCGGCATCTGGTGAGGACCATCTTGCTGTAGAAGAATCGTAGAGCAAGTGTGCTGGCTTGAGTCTCTCTTCCTGCTCTTATGGAGTCATCAGTGGTATAGTGAAGCCCCATCCTCGAGATCTCACTGAATCCTAATTACCTTCCCAGGCCTCACCTCCAGATGCCACCAACAGATCAATTTGGCAGATAGGCTGACAAAACTTGAAGAATTCATTCAAGCCATAGTAACCAGTTTAACAAATTTTATTCATTTAAAAAATGGCCTATAAGACAAGCCTTAAACATTTATCTTTAGCAATAGGTGTGCATGCCTGTGTGCACGCATGAACACACACACACACACACACACACACACACACACCATGAACATATAAACAATTCCTGTGCAATAGCATATCTTCCCTAATGGAAAAAGATACTGAAAAAAAAAAGGACTGACTGACTTCCAAATGACAGTAACAACATGCTGTTGTTACAAACACCATGACAAATACCTGTTTCAACAACTCAAGAAGCCAAGAGCCTCACCTCTTTGGTCACCTACTGCAATCCCAGCCATGTATATCCAGTGTCTGGATATGGTAGCTGTTGACTGAGATC
Organism: Micromys minutus; assembly: GCF_963924665.1. Lineage (NCBI taxonomy): Eukaryota > Metazoa > Chordata > Mammalia > Rodentia > Muridae > Micromys > Micromys minutus. Next base: position 35,434,941 of record NC_137963.1, read on the forward strand.
CTGTTGCTGTTACTCTCTTGTGCTTTGCCGTTGAAGTGATTGAGGCTTAACAGTCGCATCCTCCAACACGATCTCTGTGGGGTCCAGTGTCCCCCTCAACCCACTTAAGGTGGAAGATCACACCTTGCCTTCTTAAATTCCTATGCTGAGTGATGTCTTGTGGACAAAACAGAAGCCACTTGTGAATTGTGACTCTTGTACAAACTATACAGCTATAAGCCAGCAATCAGAACCCTGGGGAGGCTGAGGCAGAAGGATTGCAAGTTTCAGGCATGGATGATGTAGGAAGACTTGGGGGAAAAAACACTGGAGAAAACAGTAAGTTTTTCTACAGAAACAAGCAGCATCCCACACATGACCCCTCAGAGGCATGTGGAACTGGAAATGCAGAAGCAGAAGTCGCTGCCGTCATCCTCAGCTGTGCCACCTTTTCCTTTCCTGAGCTGAGATGCTGACTACCCAGCAGAGGGCCGGGGTACCAACTCCTCAGTGAGAACCCGCCACGGTTTCGAGTCTCTAAGGGTACTGCACATCTCAGAAAGTCTTATTAGAAATCATCTTCCCCGCCTCACTTCGGAAGATGCTAATTTGATGTGAGCACTTCCCCAAAGATAGCTGATTGATATTTGGCAGCACCGCCACACGGCTGCTCCTCACTGCAGACGCAGGAACAATAATCAAATGTTAAGTTTCTCAAGAACCTTTCTTCCAAAGAAAATCAAACCACTTGCCCTTTGTTATCTCAATTATCTGCAAAGCATCCTGGGAAGAGCTTGTTTATCCGTATCAGAGAGGGAGGTGTGATTGGAAGCTCCTCCCACTTAGACGACCTGAGTCTGAATCTGGCTCAGCTACTCTGAGAATCTCTGAGAACTCAGGTTTTACGGCTTCTTTTCAGTGGGGTGGAATAATTTCTTGCTTTGCAGAGCTATTGTGATAGCTCAGTAAGATGATGGTTGAAATTAATGCTACAAGGGAATCAAAGATGGCCAATTTAGTATGACCTTTAATGTATACTATCAAACCTTTAAAAAAAATCAAGTACTGACAAAAATGTATTCATATACTTTTATGCAAAAATGCTTAAAATCTGTACATTTATCTTTGTTTTTTAAAATTAAAAAAAAAGGAATTCTCAAAAAAAAAAAAAAAAAAAAAAAGAGTATGACCCTTGAAGAGCACAGCCTAGAGAGAGTATTCAGATTCTGTCAGCTATGTCCTGTGCAAATTTAAGTAAGCTCCATGACCTCTCTGTTCTTGACATTCCTATTCAAAAAAGGAAATGCTAATAGCATGCCTGCCTCGGTTGTTTTGATAATTAAATGAGATGATACACAAAAAAGATTGTTGGAAAAGCATGTGGCCCATCCTTGTGCTTACATAAGGGGGTTGTAATAAACACTAGGTATTTTGCAAGGAACAAAAGAAATGTGTAATAAGGTGTAATCATGCAAAGGGACATCATGTGCACATATAGCATCTCCAGGCTTCACTGAGGAGACAGAAATACAAACATGTCCACTCACAAGCTTGACCTGCTGACTGGGCTAGAACTGGAGGAGAGAGAGCAGAGTTATCTTGGACAGCAAGGGAGGAGGCAGTGATGGAGAGATCTAGGCTGGACAGGGAGGAAGCAGGGCTGGCCGAGTAATGTTTGTGCAGCGATAGTAGTCTTCCAAGATGGCAGTATTGTCTGCTTGCTGCAGATGTAGTATCTACAATGTGTCACTAAAAAGGTGAGGTTTCACTTCCTTTGGCCTCTTTGTCCCAAGTGGTGTCTAGAAACCAGCTGTGCCAGCCACCTCCTTTATGGTGGCCTGTATGACGTCAGGAAGGGATTAGGAGCAGGGTCCCCTGTGCTGAGTGATGACACTTTGCAGAGACGACAGGAATCTCTGCTTTCCTCCGTTTTCACTTCTGTGACCCTCTCTTTTCCTATCAGCAAAATGGGTTGATCAAAATATTGTTGTCACTCAGAATTAGTCAAGAATTTAGAGATAAAACTCTGAAAGACTTTCATACTGGAGGTCTTCAAAATGAGGGAGGCCTTGTCATTCTTCATGTGTTCAGGGTGTCATGGTAACTCTCTTATCCCCAGAGTCAGGAACAGTTTACTTTATATATTGAACATGTGGGAAGGAAGTCTTCATATACTTCCCTATCCCTGTGAAATGTCCACTAGGCTTTATCTCTCGGCTCTAGGGAAGAAATAGGAAAGGGTTTCTCACTTTTTCTTTCCCTGGTTGATCTCTGTTCCTTCTCTATGTATAGGAACTTCTAGAGTCATACTGATACAGATGAGGATGCTTGCAGATAACCATCAGATTGAACATGGGGACCCCCAATGAAGGAGCTAGAGAAAGGATTGAAGGAGCTGAAAGGGTTTGCAACCCCGTGGGAAGAACAACATTATCAACCAACCAAACATTTCACAGCTCCCAGAGACCAAAACACCAACCAGTGAGTTCACATGGAGAGACCCATGGCTCCAGATGCATGTGTAACAGAGGATAACATTCTCTGGCATCAATGAGAGGAGAAACCTTCGGGCCAGTGAGGGCTCATTTTCCCAGTGTGGGGGAATGCCAAGGTGCCGTGGTAGGAAAGAGGGGTTGGGAAAGGAAACATCTTCATGGAGGCAAGGGGAGGAGGAGGGGAAATGGGAGTGGGGAAAAGGAGTATAATGTTCGAAATGCAAATACAGAGAATATCCAATTAAAAATTTTAATTTTTTTTTAAAAAGAAATTGTCCAGAGAAAAAGAATCTTGCCTCCCAGCAGAAAAAAGTTCTAAGGCCAAGTGGATCAGCCACCCTTGATTTCACTCTCTTCACCATATAAGTACCTTTCTACTACCTGGAAAATACTGAAATCTTCTAGATCTTCCCTTCTAGATCTTTATCTTAATAAATTTGCTACTTGGATAACTCCATTGACAAAAAGTGACTTAAGTTTTGGTACCAGTATTTTAATTTCATCTCTGTTTTCTTCTCCAAGGGTTTTTACTTTCTTTTTGCTTCTTCTCTTTCTCCCTTTTTCTTTATCTCTTCATCCTCCTTCTCCTCTCATTCTTCTTCTCACCATCACCCCTCTCTTTCCCCTCTTCTTCCTTTATCCAGGGCAACACTAGGACTTTGTTAGAATAAAATAGAATTGCCGGAGGCTTTCTACTCTGGGAATTTAAACTAACTTAAAGGAGTCGCTAAGCCAAATTCTAGACTTGATTCATAGCCTCTTCAGGAGGAAATAGCCATCCCCGATTCCCACTTATACTACATTCCCAATCTGTTTCTATGCACTAGCACAGAACAACCTGGATTCTCTCCATCAATCTCACTGAGCACTTGACCCACAGACACCTAGTTCAGGGCTTGGCCAGAAAAAGAGGAAGAGAGCTGAACAATTTGGAGCACTCATATTTTTTTAATCTCTTGGGGGTTTAATGAAAGTGACTAGAGAATCACGCATGGGTATTTGGGAACAAGACAGAAAAAGACAATGAAGGTACACAGTGACAGGTATAAAAGTCTGGGCATCACAGAATGGGGTTAAGGATACTTCATAGCTGTCAGTGACAGGTCCAGTCTGGTTCAGGTACCTTCCTACTTCTGAAGGACAACAGCATTAGGAAGAAGCACCCTTTCTCACTAGGAATCTTGTTGGATGGCTTTGTCTTGTCTGTTTCCTTAGGACTTGGCTGAAGTGACCCCTGAGATAACCTGAGTGAGCCTCTATTCTTTGTATTAACAATATCTGCAAACTCGCAATGAGTCCTTTTTCCCTACTGGAGGAAACAAGGCAATAGAAGCTGAATGGGACTCTTTGGAAGACTATTATCACCTCTTCGGAATGGCCTTCCTTGATCCCTGGTTGGACTGCATTATCTGTGCCCACCACAGCCAATTACAGAGCCCCAAGGCTTTACATCAAATGCCTCGGCATCTTCTGTGACACTCATGTAAGTTTCTTCTCGCTACCATCATATGACCACAAGCCCACTGACTTCAGACCCCAGAAACGGGCTTTTTTATAGTTCTGGAATTCAGAATACTGAAAGGAATCCCATGAGCCTACAGTCAAGGATCTTGTGGGGCTAGTTCTTTGGGTATCCCCAGAGAACATGTTACCTTACCTCTCGCAGCAGTTGGATGCTTCCTAGGTCTGTGCGTTTGACCCCGTATCACACCACATCACTCACTCTGTTTCGTCCTTCTGTGGTAGTCCTCCTGTCTTTTATAAAGGGACCTCACAATCACATTATAGGCCTACCTACATAATGCAGGATGTATTCCTCACCTACAGATGCGGAATCACACTAGTAGAATTCTTTGCCATATAAAGTCACATTTATAAATTACAGAAACTTAGACATATTCAGTTATGGAGACTTTCATTCAGCCCACCACAGTCTACTCTACATATTCATTTATGTGCCTTTCCCATCTTTATTATTTACATAACAGAACTTCCTTATATGGAAAACCTCATCTGTGCCATTCTTTCCTGTGTGTGGAGGGGTGAGTTGGGGGTTGGGTCAGGAGTGGACTTAGCATAGAGTAGATGCTTGTGCTGGTTAGTCTTTATTGTCAACTTGACATAACATAGAGTCACCTTGGTAGAGAGAAACTCAATTGAGAAATTTCTCTGTTCAGATTGACCTGTGGCCATGTCTGTGGAAAACTGTCTTGATTGACAGTTGACATAAAAAGACCCAGCCCACTGTGGGTGGCACTACCCTTAGGCAGAGAGCCCTGAACTGTATAGAAAAACTGACTGAGCATTAGCCAGAGGGAACAAAGCCAGTAAGCAGCATTACTCTAAGGCTCCTAACACGGGTTCCTTTCTTGAGTTACTGCTTGACTTTCCTCAAAGACCTGGACATGTACATGAAAATAAACTCATTCCTCTCTAAGCTATGATGTTTACCATAGCAACAGAAAATGAATTAGAACACTGTTATTAATACATTAATAAATATGTATTGAGTGAACAGATAAATCAGCTCATGGAATGGCCAGAATGTCTAAGGTTTCCAGAAGCAAACTTGGTCTAGAATCATATTCTCTTTTGGACCTTTCATATCAACATTCTCGAAATCAATAAGTTCTGTACAGTGTCATTTTTTTTGTGTGATCACTTATGTTGAAAGAGTTCTTTGGTCAAAATTAGCCAGAGAGAAGAGTAACTCTAACTTGCTGTTGGAAGCCTTCAGTGTAAGTCACAAACTTCACAATAAGGAAACTAGAGATGAAATCTAACAATTCTAAAATTTAGCCTGCCAAAGTTTTTCATTACTTTATTAGAACATTCCACAAAATTATTGTTCAAAGAGCCTGCACTGGACGCTGCTCTACCAGATACAACATTCTTTCTCCATGCTTCTTGCTTTTTTCTCTCATCTCTCTTCCTCCTTCTTTCTTTCTCGTCCTTTCTTTCCTTGTCTTTACATCTTATCTCTGAACTTGCCAGGGTCCTAATCTTGCATAACTCTGTTCTTACAAGTGTCTATCCCTCTCTGCTTGCCTGTCCTTCCTCATGAGTCCTTGAAAGAGAGCATGCACATGCTGTACCTTGCTGGCCTCTGGCATTTCAATGACACTGTTCTTAATTATTCCACCATGAGTTCTGTTTTCACCTTTGGTTATGTGACCTTCTTCTTCTCTTCTGGACATTTTTTAAAGTACTGACATTTCATATAAATATAAAAAGAAAACTCTCTTATGATGGTAATTTATGCCTATAGTCCACAACTTGAGAGTGAGTATGGAGAATTTGAAACCAGCCTTTGTTATAGAGTGAGACCTTGGGGTTTTATTTTGGTGGTAGTTTGATGATAATGATGATGATGATGATGATGATGATGATGATGATGATGATGATGATGACGACGACTTCTCTGTCCGATTTTTTTGTTTAAGGCCCAGAGGAATCTCATCTCATGGCTGACAAAGGGCTTTCATGCCTAGATATACTGATCCTAAAGACCATGATATCCAGCTTGGGCCCCCAGTAATTTGATGACCTAATCTAAACTCTGGCCCCTGAATGGACCTGCTATGGGGGTAGAATTCCTTGGATGAGAACCTGTTTGCTTTTAAACTGCAGCCTCTGATCAAACCAATCAATACTTTGCACAACTCCAGGGTTTGACAAGTGTCATTTTGGCCCCAAAGGGCCTGTTCTGTCCTTCACTATTATCCTCGTCCCAAAGGCTTCACAATTTATGTAGCTTTCTCATACTTATGACACAGCACTGGCCCAATTTTCCTCCAAATAAGAAAACAACACCAGGTTCATGTGGCCAGACTATAAGCACATTTAAAACTCAAGCTAGATCTTCAGGCTCGTTCATACTTCTGTTGGTTGAAATCTTTTAAAGGAGAATCTATCTTTAGAATGATTTCATGACCTCAGAACATCTTTATATATCTAATAGTATGTAATTCTTTATAGCACTCTATAGACTAGGACAGGAGAGATTTTTGGTTTCTGTTTGGTTTGGTTTGGTTGAGATAGTAGAGGCTAACTTTGAATTTCTGATTCCCCTTTCTTATCCTCCTGAGTACTGGAACCAACAGTTGTACAACAGCATGCCTGACTGGAGAATTAGTGTTAGAATCCTAGTAAAAAACAAAAATATAAAAATAAAAACCTGGGGCTTCGATCATGTGATTGCCAACTGTGACTGGACAAAGAAGAGCTTCCCAACTTGTGTGCAGACATATTTGGGTGGTTAAGACTCATGTATCTTACTTTTGCATAAGAAACAGAAGCCAAGGTTTAAAACTTCAGCCAATACCAGGAAAAACATTATGTGGGGGGTTTTCATTGGTTAGACACTAGTAAAATGCTCATGAGCCTATAAATAATCCTTCATCTATGTTCCCATAAGCAACCCCAATGAAAGCCATGGGGTTGAGTCACAGAAAATAAAGAAGAAGAAGAAGAAGAAGAAGAAGAAGAAGAAGAAGAAGAAGAAGAAGAAGAAGAAGAAGAAGAAAAAGAAGAAGAAGAAGAAAGAAAGAGAGAGAGAGAGAGAAGGAAAAGTAGAAACAGATCCTTAGAAAGATGAATGAAGGAAATAGAAGGAAAGATAATCACAAGAACATCATACATATACATACATGTACACATTCACATCATGTACACATATACCATATACACCAGATACACATATACATATATATCAAAATAAAAACTTTTATCGTGTAAAATTAATATATGCTAAAATTAAGAAAACAACAGTAAGAAAAACACTTGAAAAAACTCTGGCCAATAAGCCTGGTTGTTGTGTCAAAGACTGGTCGAGGTGTGTAGAGTCATCAAGTCAAAAAGTGAACATCTTTGTTTTGTTGTCTACACCATGGCCTGGTAGCTTTCAGAAATGGCCTGGGTGTGGAGATGTCCTTCAGCAACACAGTAGAGACCTGTGGTAGGTTTGAAGCTTGTCTCACGTGCCAGTCACCAGCTCCCACCCCCAGCAGGAAGCTCTGCTTTGATTTGTGAATGGATTTCCTCTGTTTTGATATGAGTTCTTCTCTTCTGCTGTCTAGAAAGACAGAAACCTGCTTTTCCACTAAGCCCTTCCCTTCTGTGCCACCTGACTTGACTCTAGCTGCTCATTCACAGGTATGGTTTCCCTATTGCTTGTGTCTTACCCTGAAGAACTCAAGAGAAGCCTTTGTTTTTAGGTCTGAAGATTCACAGACAATG